>NW_015387347.1:315026-375799 GCF_001527695.2 Protobothrops mucrosquamatus | reverse complement strand
GATATTAAAGAACTTTTATGTCTAGGCTGAATCTTTGCTGTTTGGATAATATATATTATCCTCAAAATTTATAGAGATAGAGATATATTTGGCAGCTTTTGACAATTCCTCGGCCTATAATCATAATGAGAGTTCTGCATCTCAGCTAAAATACAAACAGATACTCTTGGTTATTTTGCTACCCATTTAACATTAGTAAACCAGACAGCTACAATGCAAGATTTCATCAGACAAATACAATCTGAGGTTTTTTCCAGGGTAGAGGTATGCACGAAAGCTTAATATATAAGCATGAAAGCAATTGGAGAAGGGTGTCATATCTGATACAGCTACTGTTAAACCCAATTATGACCGCAAATCAGAAACTTCACCAGACAGACAGCCTTTGTTTCAAGCAAGGACCGGTGATCCATGGCCCTCCGGCATAGTCCTGCTCTTTGTGTGGGCAGTGAAAGCAGGACTGTAAAGTCTTTGCAAACTACCATTACTTTCTCAAGTACCTACCCAGTCCAATTCTTTAGGGTGGTCAAGGGATTATTGTCATCTGCTCTGAAAAAGCTGACATTGGAGCCCTTAAAGACCTGCTGTGACAGATTAGCAAGGCATTTTGTGGAGAAAGAATTTGTGCCAATTTGAATGCTGGTTTTCATAACATCCAGCACAATTCTAATTCCATATGCTCAGTTTCAATTTATGAGGCTGGGAAAATGTATAAGGCGCTTATACTGTCTGGACAGCTAAATGCTGCTCTGAGCTCTGCCTATCTTGGTTTCTCTGTAATGGCCAAACAAAATTGGTAGTGTTAATCCAAGGAGTAGGGACGTTTTCCTCATGACATGGAGTGGGGCCATCAGCCTTAAAAGAAGAAGTGGCATATCTACTGTTGAAGAAGTGAGTCACGAAGCCATAGGGTTTTACCAACTATTACAAATACTCTTGTATGTGAGGGTGCTTGAGGAACTGCCTGTGGAGCTGCAGATGTTTTTGAAGGAAATACTTAGAGCTTTTCCAGGTTTTGGTTTAGGACTAAATCACCTTGATAAACTTTATCACTCCTGAGGAAGAGCCTGAGTGCTCATTTGATCTTAGCAGCTTTTGATATTTTTCTTAATGGGAAATGCACCATCAGAAACTTCAATTACATCATTTGGAGGTTTACTTAGAATCCTCGGTATCAGTGGCCAAAAAATACCTATTATTATATCAAATAAAACCTTCCCTGGATAAAGCAAGAAGAGCCCTATCTACAGCAATATCCTCTAAACGTTTACATCTTATACGTGTTAAGGTTCCTGTCATGCAACCCACAGCTAGAAGCTGCAGCTGATGGAAAACATGGTCGCCAGGTTGCTGAGCGCAGTGCCTGTTGTGTACATATAACACCTTTATTGAGGCAATTGTGCTGGCTATTTGAACCAGGGTGAAAATTCTGCTTTTGATGTATAAATTTACCAATTTGGAGTCAGGATATGGGATGAGCTACCTTCACTAACAACACTGAGGATCTTCCTAATGCATGGGCCATCTTTCAGTCACATTTGGTAGGCCTTTCTCTGGTGGTGGTAATAATAATAATAATAATAATAATAATAATAATAATAATAATAATAATAATAATAATAATAATAATAATAATAATAATGATGATGATGATGATGATGATGATGATGATGATGATGATGATGATGATGATGATGATGTTGCTACTTTGTCATGCCGCTGCTTGTAGTACTTTGTCATGCAGACTGACTACAAGCAGCGGCATGACAAAGTAGCAACAATGGTGCATTGGAAGATCTGCAAGAAATATCATTTGCCTGTAAGCAAAAACTGTTGGGATCATAAAATAGAGAAAGTCATAGAAAATGATAAAATTAAACTGATCTGGGACTTCAGAATTCAAACAGACAAGCACCTGCAACATAACACCCCGGACTTAACAATTGTCGATAAGAAAGACAAAAAAGTCTGGATAGTGGACGTGGCAGTGCCTGGAGACAGCAGAATAGATGAGAAAGAACTGGAGAAGATAACAAAATACAAAGACCTACAAATAGAAATAGAAAGACTGTGGCAAAAGCANATAAAGTTGGAAGGGACCTTGGAGGTCATCTAGTCCTGTCTCTTAAAATGTGTGAGCTACCTACTGCTATATCTTTTAGGCATCTGCTGAAGATCTATGTCTGTAGCCAGGCTTCCCCTGTATGAATCGTCTTCCTTTTGCTTTCTCCCATCACCGTTTTTGCTGTACAAATCAAATCAAGTCAAACCTTTATGGTAAAAGATTTTTTAAAAATTGTTTTTAACTTATTAATTTTTATGGCGCGTTTCATGTTTTAAACTCCTTCTAGATTCTTTCGTATGCAAAGAAGCATTAAAATATATTAAACCTATAATGTAAATATGATTAATTAATGCATGATTTGATAATCCTGTTTCATAATGTCAAAATTCTTATTATGCAAAACTAAATCTATTTTCTAGTAATATGTTCTGTCATGATTAGGTGGCATTGCCTAAATCTGTATTTTTAAATTACTTCTATCTCTTAACAAAAGCCCATATTTAACCTACTTTAATTTCATATCATTCACCTGTTTCAATTATAACCACCCCAGTAAAGTATTGCACTCATGTCAGAAGCACTGAGGTGCTTCTGGGTTGAAAGGATTAGATAGTGACATCACCGTTGCCCGGGGGGATGCCCAGTTGGGAGCTCCTTTCATGTTACCTGCAGGAGCTTGGGTGAAGGACGGGAGCTCAACCCCGCCCCATGGCAGCACTCGGTCTCGAACGCAAGTTTACTAACCTCCATCCCAGTGTCCTAACCACACGAGCGACCATGCTCCTTTATAAAAAAAATATATATCTACAGAACAATCTATAGCACTGAAATTATATGAAAACTTGATATGAAAAAGCCTCTGCAGCCTATGGCAGAAATGGCAGAACTAGTTAAAGAGGAACTTAATAATGTTGAACAAAAGAGTTCTGTAGACAGCTCAAAATATTTTAGCGAATGGTGAAACACAGACTTGGGACACTTTTGTGAATTTAAAATGTGTGTAGCAGCTCTTGACTTACAACCGCAACTGGGACCAGAATTTCCATTGCTAAGCAAGGCAATTGTTAAGTGATTCATGCCCAATTTTATGACCTTTTTTGCCACAGTTAAGTGAATCACTGCAGTTGCTAAATGAATCACACAGTCATTAACTAAATCTAGCTTCTCTCCTTGACTTTGCTTGTTTGTAAGCCAGCTGAGAAGTTGCAAACAGCAATCACATAACCTTATAAATGCAGGCCAGTTGCAAAGTGTCTGAATTTTAAATACATGACCATGGAGATGCTTGTGACAATCAAAAGTGTAAGAACTGGCTGTAAGTCACTTTTTTCAGTGCTGTTATAACTTCAAACAGTCACCAAATGAATGGTTGTAAGTTGAGGATTACCTGTGCTAGGACTGAAACTTGTCTAATATATGCTTATGTCTACATGATAACAAACTTTTGGTAGCCAACAGCCATAGTTACAAAGAGGAGAGGACCACTTTATGTACTGTATATCATTGGGGCTAAGCCAGTGGGGGTGAACCTATGGCACGCATGCCAGAGGCGTCATGCAAACCCCTCTCTGTGGGCACACACACTGTCACCCCAGCCCCGCCTCCCCCTGCAGCCTCCTCACCAGCAGCCCCCCTGGAGGAGAGTCGCCCCCGGGCGTGGCCCGCACAGAGCAGTACAGCCAAGGACATGGCAGCCAGGCAGCAGGGGCAAGACTCCACCCTCAGGCCCTGTCGCACGCAGATGATGCTGTGGGGTGTGGGTGGAGGGCATGGCCACCATGGCACTGCAGGGCCGTCTGGGCAATCTACCGCCGTGGAGGCAGTAGGTGGCCCTGCAGGCGGGCAGGGTGGGAGATGGGCGGGGCATGAGGGGTGGGGGGCAGGCAGAGCGGGGCCGGGCCGGGCCGGGCCGGGGGTGGGGTGGTTTGGGGGCACTCAGTGTCTAAAAGGTTTGCCATCACTGGGCTAAGCTATTAGAATTTTTAGGTCTTAAGAGTTTATAGAATACTACATTTCTCATGTGTCTTACATTTCAGAAGAGTAGGAATCTGTGCTGTGATCAGAGGAATCCCCAGGCTGGAAAAAGAGTCTGGGAGTTAGTTCTATGAGGGTATGCCCCCAGTTGTAGAAAATGTTCAGTTGGATAACACGTTGATTCAGAAGCCTGAGCCTGCCTGGATCAGTATGATAATGGTGAAGGAGTCCCTGTGGATTTTACTCCATTAGTTGTTGCTGACTATAGAGGCGGTGCTCATTTCCATTTCAAGGCCATTGAGCCAGCGCTATCCAAAGACATTTCTGTGGTCATGTGGCCAGCATGATGTCATGGAGCACTGTTACCATCTCATCAAAGTGGTATCTATTTATCTACTTGCATTTGCATGCTTTCAAACCGCTAGGTTGGAAGGAGCTGGGGCAAGGATGAGGATTCATGACATCGCATGGTGCTCAGGTCCCGAACCTGGGCTGCCAGCATGAGACACACACACACACACACACCAAATCTATAGAATACCATCCAATTATATTTAAGTATTTATTCAGAATCACAAGCAGGCTCTGTTATACAAGCCAAAAAGAGAAAGCTCTCCATGGGCCCTAGAGACAGGAGCATTAAAAGAGTGCTGTACGAATGGATTTTCTCTTAGTATGTTGCTTCTATGGTTTTTACTTTCCATGTATGCATGCATACACACATAGAAATGGAGAGGGCAAAGGAAAATGGTGCATGAAATGATGTGATGTGGGGTAAGATTTCTTCCACCTTGGTGGGTCTGAGCCCAATCAGGTCACTATGGACCTTTCCTATTTTATTTTCCTAAGCTCTCAATGACAAGAAAAAGAACAGGAAGGCTGGAATTCAAATTTAAACAGCTGCTCCCAATAGCAGCTCTCAGACCAGCTTTAGTTTCTTTTGATTGTATGCCATGAGAACACCAAATAAGTCATTTACCAAGGCAAAGCAGCAGATCCAGCCAGCTGGCTGTGGTGTGCACATTAGGGCCTTCATTTAATTATCTGAGTATAAGAGTGGATAGATGGATAGATGGGTTATGGGCATCCATATCTATTAGTATGAAGACAGATGAACTAAGAAATTAGCTTTTAGATAAGACATTGAACTTAGTTGGTGGTCTTCTGCTAAGCTACTTTCGGGTTTTGCCTGTTCCCCGAGGAGCTTTCTCATTGTTGCATCTGTCTGTCCTCTTTCATTTCCTGAAATAAACTATTTTTGGTCACCAAGCTGCCAACTCAGGATAGAATGACTGGATAACACATCCAGGTGTAGTCTACTTTTTATACCATCTGAAATCCAGTTGCCAACTTGTAAGCATTTCAAATGAGAAAGCGACAGCCAGCTTCCTGCAGATTCAAATGTTCCCCAGTATGCACAGTACAACAGCATGACTAAGTTTAATGATTCTACAACAGTTAAGCATGGGGTGATGAATATGCCACTTTAGCCCAATTTTGAACAGTTGATTGCTACCAGCGTATCCATTTAATGTTTTAGTGGGCTTAAGATCCCATTTCTCAGTGCAGGAGGCAACGATATCAGCAGATCTTCAATACATTTTAGATTTGGTAGGGGTGGAAATCATATGTAAACTATATGTTCGACTGTAGGGGAGATGGCTGCATAAAAATAGAAGATACCCAATGAACATCTACCATGTGATGCATTAAAGATTCTGATACTGGAGAGAGATTCAGACATGCTGCTCGCATTGCCTTCTTTCCAATTCTACTATGCCAACAGAATTAACAAATGAAAGGCACAAGGGCATGAATAGCACCAATACAATATTTTTGGTATGTACAATAAGATAATCTTTATTGTCATTTTTTACTATGAGCACACAGGCTCACATTAAAAAATGAAATTCTGTTGCCTGCTCTCAAAAGAAAGTACACACACACACACACACACACACACACACCCATATACACACATACATACATACATACATACATACATACATACATATATTAATCACTGTCCATTTTGAATACATAGCGGCAGGAGGAAATAGAGCTGAGAAAAAGGCCAGATCTGAACGATGAGCAGCTTTACGCTAAGCTCTCACTCGACAAGCAGTGGCTAGTCACAACACAACAATTATTCAACACACAGGAGAGTTTTCTCCAAACTTGTATCAATGCATCATACAGCAGAGGAAGACAATGTGGTGCCCAGGGGCACCAGTGTACCTAACCATACCTCCTTGGATGCTCTCAGGTTCCCTAACCATCTGACTTTACTCTTTTAATAAAATATTAAACTATAAACAAATCTGTCGATTAAAAATGGATGGAAACATTTAATTAAGAACAATTCAATGCGGAACTGGCATGCCGCAAAACGAACCACCAGCTTCTAGCATCAGGTACAACAGCGTTTCTCAACCTCAGCCGCCTTAAAATGTCTAGACTTCAACTCCCAGAATTCTCCAGTAAGCATGGGGATTGGAGTTAGGGAATTCTGGGAGCTGACGATGAAGTCCATGCACCTTAAAGCTGCTGAGGTTTAGAAACATTGATTGACAAGGATGCCTCTGGGTCTGTCGACATTCTGAGTTTGTCGGCAGGCACTGTCGGCCAAGGAATTCTAGCTGGCAGGGTCCAGGAGAAGGGCCTTCTCTGCCATGGCTCCTGTTCTAGGGTACACCTTACTCCCTGAGGTGAGATTGGCTCCCATCCTTCTTTCCTTCCCCAGGACCCTGAAGATCTGGCTCTGCCAGATGGCCTCAGAGCCTAATGGGAGAATATCACATTGGAGGCTGTTGTTGAATTAAGAGGTAATCCAATCTCCCCCCCCCACACACACACACACCCCTACACATGCATACTGTTCCCTGCCTCCTCGTCTTTTAACCATATCTTTATTGGCATTTTTATTTGTACTCTTTAAAAGATATTTATTTCTTGGGTTTTTAATGTTTTAATGCTGGAAGCTGCTCAGGTGGCTACAAGATGGGTGGCAAATAAATTAATAAGTAAATAAATAAAATCCTTTAACATGTGCTGGGTGGGTGGAACCCAGGACCCCAAGTCTACTGCTAACCGGACAACATCAGTATTGGTACCAATCTGCCTAGCAGACAATATTCAATATCAATCAGAGTGATAAAGGGTTAAGATCAGATTCAGAAATAGGTGCAATGTTGCCCGTTCAACCCATCATAGCTTAGTATTAGCAGCAGCATTTATTATGGGGACCCAACCCAGTCACAAAACTTTGGCTTAACATTATGTCCTCTACCTTTCAACAGAGATGGTTTGCAAAATATTTGCATTACTGCCGTGGTGATGCAGAGCTTAGAATGCAGTATTGCAGGGTAACTCTGCTGATTGCCAACAGTTCAATCCTGACCAGACTCAAGGTTGACTCAGCCTTCCATCCTTCCAAGGTCAATAAAATGAGGACTCAGTTTGTTGGGGGGCAATATGCTGTAAACTGCTTAGAGAGGGCTGTAAAGCACTGTGAAGCAGTACAAGTCTAAGTGCTGTTGCTATTGCTGATTTTCAGTGGGAAATAAGAAGGAGGTTCCTGGATCTCCTGGTCTTGTCATAACAGCAAATAAAAGACACTACTGATTAATATCTAACAGAAGCTCGCTGTAGCTTCCTTTTCACAACAAACCTGCAGAAGGTATGACAGCTATTCCATGAATCACAAATGCTACCATGAATATAAGCTCTTCTAAGCTTTGTCTGGGTTCTTGTAACATAAAACAAGATAGTCTCCTTCTGTTTTTCTTCTGGCAAGTCACAAACATCTTTCATCCTGTGTTCACGTTATAGTAATGAACCAAGAGTTTCTCTACCTTATATGGCTTTCTATTTTACCAAATTTGATCAGTGATGTCTCCAAACCTTCAACCCTGTTTCTTTCTTCAGTTGCATTGTCTTTCCTGCAGTGTCTTATATTAATTCTTTTGAAGAGAGGAACACATTAAGAGAATCCCATATGTTCCCTCTAGAAAGCTCTTCAGTGATATATTTTTGATTTTCTACAAAGTATTAATATTTTTTTATTTTCACCAGGTGACGGGAACATCTTTCTTCCTGCTTTTTCTTCACAGCTAAGTTGTTAGTGTGTAAAAGCACTCTAAAATCACATTGTAAAGAGTTGAGGATGAGATCAGATGGCTATCTTCTTGTTAGTTTACCCCATTAGGTTAAAACTATAAGGGAAAAGGAGATAGCAGTTGATCTAATATCAACAAGCATTTGAATTTGAAATTGAAAGTAGGAAATGAGAACATTCCAGAACAGCTAAAAACAGTAAACAGTAAAATTCACAAATATTGTGTTGGTCCTTTAGTGCTACTCATGCTCTTGTGCTTTTCATTTGTTAATTCTGTTACCATGGTAGAATTGGAAAGAAGGCAATGTAAGCAGCATGTCTGAATCCCTTTCTAATATCATCCCATTGCAGATATTCATTAGGTATCTTCTCTTTTTATGCAACTGTCTCCCCCACAGTCGAACATATATTTTACATATGATTGCCACCCCTACCAAATCTAAAATACACTGAAGATCTGCTGATATTGTTGCCTCCTGTACTGAGAAATGGGATCTTAAGCCCACTAAAGAATTAAAGTTTTAAGAAGGGACTAACCCACTTTCTTCTACATAATAATGCATATCAAACATTCCAGAACAACTAAACATAACTGAACAGTAAAATTCATTTAGCAAATGCAAGGCAATGCACCAAGCTAAGAAAAACAAAAAACAACCTGCACATTTGGATGGCAGTGTTGCCTTCAGAGACTTCCATAGAATCCAATACTTTTGTCAGAATGACAAAAGAAATGCCACATCATTACAATACAAGCAGTGGTGGGATTCAAATATGTGAACAACCGGTTCTCTGTGTGGATGCCATTTCCGGAAGTCCATTCTGGGTCTGGGCAACAAAAAATTAGTTACCGGTTCTGCCGAAGTGATGCGAACTGGCTGAATACAGGCTCTCCTCTTATGTACATTCACACAAGGTCACAAGGTCTGTTCAAAAGGGGAGGAGCTTGCAATGCTCATTTTACCCTCTGTCTCCTTGCCTCCGCGTAGATATCCATGTTGCATAGTAAACTAAAGCTCCTGAAACGGAAATAAACCAATATGCTCAGTGGGCTTGTTCTGAGCACAGATTTCAAAACTCTTTCAAAACTGTACACCTGCCCAAGACCAGATGTTTGCAAAAGTGCTGAGTTTTGAAAGAGCCATCTTCTCCCACTTTACCCCATACAGTACCTCCTCCCAAGATCACTGAAATCACGAGGTTTGATCAGGGGTTTAGTACTCTTTTGAAACATGGCACCTCGGTAAACCCTTAGAGTTATGAAAATGCTATATTTTGAAATAGCAGTAAAACCATGCTTGAAGCAACTGCTCCGTGGGCTTAAAGAGCTGGCAAATAGACATGCCTTTTCTTTCTTTGTCACAAATAATAGGACAGGAGGCCTGCTTCTACACCTGTCAGAACCTGCTGTTTCCTCAAACACGTTCAATATCTGTTTAGCAAGATATACAGGATTGGCAAGTTTTGATATGCATTGTTATGTAGAAGAGGGTTAGTCCCCTCTTAAAACTCACTACCTCTTCCCTGTCCTTATCGGCAAATGGTTTCCCTTTGGCTGGTGATGTTGGGAAACAGCAAAGGCAGCAAAGACAGAAGGTTTAACCCAGTAGTTCTTAACCTTTTTGAATGAATCGCCCCCTTGAGCCAATGAGGAAGTTGTCATCGCCCCCCTCCCCCAACATAACCTCTCAATCACAACATAGGAAATAATTATTCAATTTACGCAAACCGGTTTTTTTGTTTTCTTTAAAATTGTCATCAGGACATATCGATGCAAATCATTTATTTCAAGTCTTTTCCCCATATCTCCCAAATTCTGGCCAATGGCGCGCCACTGTATGGGTAGAGGCTGCTGCGCAACACGCATGAAGATAAGCGATGTGTATTCACATATGTATGGTGTTCTGTACTGAAGCTAGCTGGAGGAACATTTGAAAACACAATTCAATCCGCTAATAGCGAGCGATCTGATGTTTTTCTACGACAGATATACAGCCATTCACTGTACAAAAAAGTCTCAAAAGTGTCCCCCAAACTTCTCACTCCATCGCCCCCATATTGCCCCCTTTTCATTCCTTCGCCCCCACATTGCCCCTTTTCGTTCCATCGCCCCCCTGAAAAATGAAATTGACCCCTGGGGGGTGATATCACCCAGGTTAAGAACCACTGGTTTAACCAACTACTTGGCTTAATGCAACCTGCCTATCCAAATCAGGGCTCCATTTGTCAAGAGCCTCCCTCCACTGCAAAAGGCTATAGATGCAGATATAGGAGCGATGGGGAACAGTCAGTTTTCTACCAAATCAGGGAGAGCTGCATAGCACTTTAATTCAACAGTTGGAAAAGACCCTTTATACTTTAGAAAAATGCTGTTGATGGGATGATTATACTCCACTCTCTTCCAATGCAAAGATGAGATTTGGAAGAGATAGTGTGAGTTATAAGAGGGGACTAATCCACCTCTCCCACCTTACGACACATATCAATTCTTGCCTGCCTTCCTAACAGATATTGAACATGGCTGAGGAAATAGCAAGTTCCGACACGTGTAGAAGATCTCCTGTTCTTTGTGTCAAAGCACAAATAGGCAGGTCGAATTGTCAACTCCCTAAGCCCATTGAGCAGTTGCTTCAAGCATGGTTTTAGTGCCTTTGAAAATGTAGCACTTCTATGACTCCAGGGCATTGCTGAAAAACCCAATCAAACTTGCATTTATCTTCCTTTAAAGCAGATTGGTACACTCCAGATCTTTGGACTACATCTTCCACATTTAGCAAACATTTGTTTAGCAAAACTCATGGCATGGACTGATAGGAATTACATTTAATAATATCTAAAGCATTAAAACAATGAACTGCCTTCAGGTTTCAGCGCAGCATTTAGCCTGATGAATGCACAAAGGGAACTAGGCAGTGCCTGAATGTTGAAGAAAGCAAGCAAGTATCAAATGTTAAAGGAAGTTAAAACTCAAAAGTCATTCTCAATGTTTAAGGAAGCTAATGATTCAGATCAAGAAATTAAAAACATGTCCATCACAACACGGAAATTTTCAATTATATTATAGTCAAGTTCTCTGAATCCCCAAAAAGCAAACAGGAACTAAACATCCTGCTTCTGCAGAGGATTGCCACCTTGATCACTAGCCAATGTTATCTGGGGCATTTTATGGTGCCACATCATCCTTTGAATCAAATCCCAGCATTGTTCTTTGAGTTTCTTTTAGCTCCACAAATTAAATTGCAAAGCTTCTTTTTTTTCTTTTTCAAATTGCAGTAGAAGAATTCTACTGAGGTTTGTGGGCAGGCCATTGCTGGTTTGAGGAAAGCTCATCTCACACACACTCCTACTGCTAGAACTTGGAACTTTCCAGTATATTTCACAGCCAATCTTATCAATGATCCATAATTTAATCCTTCTAGTCGTCTAATTAATTTCCTAACCTGTGCAAAAAAAAGGGGGGCGGAGCAGTTTGCATGAATAAGATTTACGCAAATTCTTGTCTCATCATCACTGGGGGCATAAGATAGCTATCATTCTATTACAGTATTCCCCACTTCACCCGTTCATGAGAGGCTGTACAATGTAACCAACAATTCTGGTTGCAGTTAGTGAAAAATCCTCAGTTGGTGAATCCTGGCATTGAACCATCACCACAGCTTTTAGTGGGAATTTATATGTGGCAAGAAAGATGTTTTGGCAACCACACAATTTTCCTGTTGGATCCCCAGTTCAGATTGTTTGGAAAGCTCTATGGAACAGAGGCAAATAGGATTCTATTACTCCAGGGTGTGGGGCTTGAACTAAATAGTAATTTTTGCCTTCTCCTATTGGTCTGCTGGAGGGAATGTTGATGGCTCATAATGTTTCCTGCCTGTTCTTGGCATTCCGGAGACAAGAAAAATGAAAAGAATCTCAGTGCTGACTTTAACATGTTTTTAAGAGACTGGGGAATAGAAATGGATCCATATGGAAGTGCTCTTGGTTAATCTTTGGATTTATTGGAAAATGTTGAATCACTAGTTTTAGCTCTAGATTCAGTTGTATCTAACTTCCCATCATTTACTATTATGGTAAGTCGCAAACAACATGCCATTCATAATGATATTCTTAGAGTAATAGACCAAAAAAAAGGGGGGGGAGAGAAAACCTCTGGATGAAAAAGAGTAAAATATCCCACCAAAGTTTACATGTGTTCTCAGTGAATCAAGTCTGTGAACAGATTAAGCAAAAATCTTGAGTGAAATAGAGATTGAAGAATTAACAGACATTAATGGATGAACTGCAGTTAAAAAGATAATGCAGGGTCACCAAGCAAATTTATAAAACAGTCTTGCAGGCATATAAATAATCATACTAACCTTGGTGGAAAAGAAGTAGTGACCAGGTTACAAAATGAAGGACTTTTGTGAATATTGGCCATAACACACCTTGAAATAAAAAGCACAGAGTAGTTAAAAGAAACACTGACAGGACCTGCAATTTAGGGACGACAGAATTAATGTCTGCCTCAGTAGCTATTCCCTGCGGACACCCTGGGAACATTTTAAAAAGAGAGAGATTACATTTGTTGAACAAGCAGTGGCTATGTATTTATTACTTGATAACTTGAGATTATTTTGGATGATTTGGAGAAAAAGCATAATAGAACTATATTAAAAAAAATAATAATAACCAGGCATTAAGATGAAATGCAAAAATTGCAAAACTCTCCAGGAAATTAAATTCATTGTTTGCTTTATGCATTTGCTCTATGGATGCATCAGTATGCTCTTTTTTTTTTCCTTTTGGTAGGAGCAATGGACTGAAAATCTTGAAATTTAAAATCCTTCCCCCCCCCTCCCAGCTGTTTTTTCCCTAACTTGATACATTTAGCCTTTAGGCCAGGGATCTGCAACCTTGACAACTTTAAGACTTGTGGACTTCAGCTCCCAGAATTCCTCAGCCAGCTATTCTGGGAGCTGAGGTCCACAAGTCTTAAAGTTATCAAAGTTGCAGACCCCTGCTTTAGACGCAAAGCTTGTCATCTGAAAAACTGACAGCCCAGGTTCAAATCCTGAGCGCCACCGAATGGGGGTGAGCTTCTCTTCCTTCCCCAGCACTGCCCATCTAGCAGTTCAAAAGCATGCAAACACAAGTAGATTTAATAGGTACCATTTTGATGGGAAGGTAACAGCATTCTGTGTGCCTTTGGTGTATAGCCATGCTGGCCATGTATCTGCTGGCTCGCTCGGCCAAGAAACAAGATGAGCACAGCGCTCTAGAGCAGGGGTCTTCAAACTTGGCCCTTTCATGACTCGTGGACTTCAACTCCCAGAATTCTTCATCCAGGCACGCTGGCTGAGGAATTCTGGGAGTTGAAGTCCACAAGTCATAAAAGGGCCAAGTTTGAAGAGCCCTGCTCTAGAGTCAGACATGACTAGACAGACTAGAAAGCTTTACCTTTATATTTGCATTGGCAATAATATCTAAGAACTGAAATTGTGAAACTCTCCCCGTCTTTTTTTTTTTTTTTTCAAAACAGAGTCATATCCAACTCCTTAAGATCGGATAGGTAAAAGTAAAGGTTTTTCCCTGTCCCTGTCAGTATTCATCTCCATTTCTTAGCCAAGGGAGCCAGTGAGGACCTTTCCATGGTCATGTGGCCTCCATAACTATTGTATACGCCGAGGCGCAGGGAATGCTGTTACCTTCCCACCGAAATGGTACTTATTTATCTACTCACATTGGCCTGCTTTTAGGTGGTCAGGAGCTGGGGCACGTAACTGGAGCTCACCCTGTTGCACAGCCCGCAGGTCTTGTCTTTAACCACTGAGCCATTAATCCCTATAAGAAACCTTGGTGCTTGGTGGCAACCTAAACACAGGGTGGAAAATGCTACCAGCTTTTTTCAGTGTATAGTACAGCCAAAGGGTTATGCCAAACTCCAAATATTTCAGGATAACTTTGGACATCCTAAACAAGTTCAGTTCCCTTGAATTCAATTCCAATCCCTTCCAGAAGGATTCCTTCCAGCTTCTTATCTATTTTCCATTACAATTTTGAAATTTCGTAAAGCTTTCACCTTAGCCAGGCTGGATGCATTGCCCTCGGCAGTCCTTTTTGGATGATTTAAAGGCATTCCAATGCACCTTCGGTTGTGTCCATGTGGTGATGGCTCCATAGAAACCCTAAGCCATATGTTGCTTCATTACTGTTTGTATAAAGACTCTAGACAGATTCTTATATATCCGATATTGAAGAAATTTCCAGGCAGGGGATATGAATTTTATCTAAAGTTGCTACTTTGGGATAAGGATCCGAAAATATCAATTCAGGTTGTCCACTTTTGTGCCACCATTTGCACAATACGTCGCACCATTATTAAAGTCTGAAAAAAAAAAATTTAATACGATGTTTTATTTTGAGAATTTTGGATTATATTATATTGATTGTTTGGTGATTTTATATCCTGTAAATATGGAAGTAAAATTGCTACTGTTGTTATACATTTTGATTATGTCTGGCCTTACGGCTGTAATAAACAGATTGATTGATTGATTGATTGATTGATTGATTGATTGATTCCCTACCCATACTCATACACCAGTGGTGGGATTTAGCCAGTTCACACCAGTTCGGTAGAACTGTTAGCTAATTTTTTGTTACTTCCGGAAGCGGCATCCATGCAGAGAACCGGTTGTTCACATATTTGAATCTCACCACTACCATACACCCACTCAAACATGCCCTTTTTTTGTCCATTCCAGCAATGCAAACTTAACCAAGTTACTTTGTTCAGAAATGCATACTCCCAAATAAATATGCTTAGAACAGCAGCTCAAGAAACACAAGAGAAATTTCTCTTAGCTGAACCCATCCTCTTCATCAGAATATACATCAATGGGTCCATGAACCTTCCAGTTTCAAATGCTGATGTGACACTTCTATGGCAAATGTTGACACAGCAAGTTCGTTTTCCCTTGCTGTGCAGAAAGCACCAAGTGTCTTTTGCATTCATAAATCTTCTGCTGGATGCAAAAATAAAGGGATATCAACTTCTCGTTCCAGCACCATGCTTAATCCTTGGAGTTCAATACTATATTATTTTCAAATACTCATCAGTACATTCCTTGGGAAAAAAAAAAAACCCTCAACCAGACATGCATTATTTATATTAATTTATTACATATACAAGTAAGTCTTCCAACAAAATGTTGCAGTACTGAGCACTCTGGGTCCGGCTTCTAGCCAGCCATGCTCTTATTCAGGATTTTCCAATCTGTCTTAATGTCCATAGGCATTAAATCTGCTTCATCTTCCCTGGACTGGGATGTGCAGGTGGGTGTCCTGTGATCATTCAAGTCATGGCTAGTGGGATTTTATTTGTAAAAATAAGTTCCTATATTTTAATAATCTATAAAATAAATAGTCAAGAAACGAAGGTGATGATTGCTGTAGTAGATGGGTAACTGTTCACTCCCTCCTCATTAATAGCTTAAATGTAACAGATTAATCCACCAAACCTTTTAGAACCCAGGGATGGGGTGTTTAATGGCCTTTCAGATGTTGGGGGACTACAGATCCCATCAGCTGTGAGTTGCCTGCCCATGATAAGAAAGGCTGGGATCTATAGTTCAGCAACATTTTTCCCATATACCAGTGGTGGCGAACCTATGGCACGTGTGCCAGAGGTGGCACTCGGAGCCCTCTCTGTGGGCACATGCACTGTTGCCCCAGCCCTGCCTCTTCCCATGGCCCCCTCCTCTCCAGCAGCCCCCCCAGAGGAGAGTTGCCCCCAGGCGCAGCCCATGCGAAACAGCGCAGCCAAGGACATGGTAGCCGGGCAACGGGGACAAGACTCCGCCCTTGCGCCCCATCGCGCGCAGATGATGCTGTGGGGCACGGGCAGAGGGCATAGCTGCCATGGCGCTGCTGGGCTACCTGGGTGATCTGTGGCGGGCCGTGGAGGTGGTGGGTGGCCCAGTGGGCAGGGCGGGGCGGGGATGGGGGTGGGGGGCACTTGGTCTCTAAAAGGTTCGCCATCACTGCCATATACATTCAGGCTTGTTTCAGAAAATACTGACAAAAAGTTAATAAAGGTTTTCTTCAAATAAAAAATGAAGGAGGCTGATGATAGGCTAGTTCGTAGACAATAGTTTGCAAGTGGACAGATAGCTGTGATGCAGAATGGCAGAATAACACAACAAATTAGACCCTAAAAAAATATAGAAAGGTCAGAAAAAGTTATATTAAATCAATACGAATTTGCTTTGCTATGCCTCGCTTGCCCCATTCATTTCAATGGATCTAAAGCAAGGGATTCAACTCATTGTGAGCAGGATACAAAACTCTCTGATTGCAACAGCCACCCTGGATACAGCATTCAGATGAGCTCTGCTCACCCAGTGTATTCCCTTATCATTCAGGGCCCTAATCTTGCCTCAAGCTACACCCCAACCTTGTTGTCATTGGTAGACCAGTCAGCTCCTTGCTGATCCCTGAGCCATTGAAGCAATTTTGTAATATACTGTTACCGTTTTCAGGAAACACTAGGGGTAACCTGGCAAGTTACTTCTCTGAGGTCTCTGATAATAGAGAATCAAATAGGGAAATGGAGAGCAAAGCCAAGCAAACTAACATATAGCCGACACTTTAAAAACAAAACAAAACAGGCCCATCCTCGACATCAATCTCTTGAAGAAAGAAGAGGTGTTCTGATCTCTTCAGAAAAAAATGCCATGGGCAAGCTTCAAAACGAATCTCTCCCTCCTTGCCTCTCTTTCCCTCTCGCTCTTTTTTCTTTGAGGCCGGGTCTCCACTGGGATGGAAGTCTGCTGAGTGAACAATCTTAGTAAATCCGCATCTAATCCTGGGAAGTCACTTCTCCAAATGTCCCATTAGCTACGTAACTCTAGATTCCTTCCAACAGTAGGAGAGGGTGATCTTGAGCCAAGGCTGTCAGAAGGCCTCTCTCTAGCATTTGAAGAGATTGTTCAGGTCATTGCTTGTGCCAGCAGATTTCCCTTCCAAGATGACCTAACTGAGGGGGAAAGGAACAGCACTTTATCACTGGCTCAGTCAGGAGGCTTAGCTCAAAACCTAGCCTGAGGTTAGCTATACATAGACTATTCTCCCAGTGACAGGGATGGCTCTTATCTTTGGCGAGGGCACGTGTACCTGTTTCGGTCCACTTCACTTCATTACAAACTCCTTTTGAACCTAGTTTGTATGATTTAATGTTTAAAACAGTCTTTGTTCTTTCACCGTCTCCAGAAGATGAGAAATGGCAGTCTGTGCAGGCTTCTCTGTATACCTTTTTCAAATGATGGCTATTGCAGTTCTGCCCAATGTGAATAGAGCGTATGGAGCCTGCCCTGATTCTCTATCTATCAAAGCCCAACAAAAAAGAACAAAAACCTCCAGTTCTTGAAACAGGCAAGCAAAACTTAACTCCGAGTAGAGTTTGCCAGTAGCTATGAGTGTCAAACTGCTGTAAATTTATCTTGTTCTAACAAACAGCAGGAGTTGGCCCTAAGAATTCCATAATTAGGAACAGCAGCAAGCCCCTATTTTCCTCTGCTGTTTGCCAAGTAGAAAACTCTTCACTTGGTTAAGAAAAGTAGAATGGCTAGAAATCTTTCTATTTTTTTCCCCTATCACTACTTTTTCTCTATCACTGTTGAACAGGGCTGCTTGATTTTTACATTGCGATGAGATCTATGTGCAATTTAGTCACAACTGTATGAGACAAAGGAGGGAGAGAGGAGAGGAGAGGAGAGGAGAGGAGGAGAAGGGAGGGGAGGGGAGGAGAAGGGAGGAGAGGAGATTACCCACTAAGTTTCTGAGCAGTCAGTCCAAAGGTTGGACATAACCACGCTGTTTCAAATAGCATATACTGTAAACTGATTTCAAGAACACAAAATGCCAGACTATCAGGGTGTACATTAACAGCCATAATGTCCTGAACAATGCACCTTCAAAACTTATGCACAAGTAGCACTGCTGTTTGAAAGCAGAGGCACAAATAGTGCCCGCCTCCTCATATCAAGATAAATAGTACCCAGGCATGTCCATAGGAAAAGGATCAAAAAAGTCAAGATGGCCACAACCATGGAATTGAAGCCATGCTTTTTTATGTCACAACACATGTAAAAAGGCTTTCATTGCATAGACCAGATTGCATCTTGACTGTTTTTTTACTTCATTGGTAATATTGAAACTCAAGGGTTTTTTGCAAGGCAAATACCCCAGCACAAAATTTATCCATCTCAGGCCAGTGCAAATGCAACAATACCAATTCAAAGAAGTACAATAATTAACCATTTGCTTTTCAACTTCTGCTGCATAAACTAATTCCCTAATTCTATCAAATGCTGGGCTAAACGATCAAACTAGATTTTCAGCTTTCTACAAAATATTCTAGACTGAAGAATTTTCTGTAAAATCATGAGTTTAATTTGGATTAGAGATTAGATTATATACATTTCCAATAACCTAAAGAACTATTCAGCGTCACAGTGCTCTTGATAAATCTCCCAAAAGGAAGGAATGGAAAGGCTGTCTAAGAAACTACTTGCACTTTGCAGTTTTATAATAAACAAAGTCATATGATAATGAAAGAAAATTTTCAAATTATTAACATCATCTTTGTCATTATTATTTTGTTTATTTCCCTGTGTATCATGAAGCATCCTGGGAATAATATTTCAGCAGGCGCTAGACACTTTTATAGTACTTTCAACGTCCATGTTTACACAATCAGATGTAATTCTTACAAATTTTAACGTTACTTATTCCCAAATAAGCATGTACAAAAGATTGCAGCTTCAAATTCTGTCTGTAAAGAAATTCTTACTGCAATTATAAACAGAACTATTTATTTGTATCATTTCAGAATTACTCTGTACTTTCCTTTATCACTTGCTCACAGACTAGTAAATGCATTAAATGCAATTAAGTTATTAAGAACAGCTAATAGAGAACCCTATGTTTAGACTTATGCTGCTTGCAGAATTTTGTCCTCCAGTATCACATAAGTGACCCTCCATCTGTATTTTCCTGCTTGCCATTTATCCCAAGCAATTGCTCTATTGCTGCATTTCACTTTCAACTCCAAGTCTGAATTATTTTGCATGACTTTTGCTAGTTTAAAAACTTCTGTTCATACCATGATATTCAACAGCTAGAATATCAACAACAAATGTCAAGTAAGTTAAAATGACTAAGGACAGAGGACAAGCATGAGAACTTTATAAACATGCTATCTATGTAGAATGCCTTGGCATTCTCATGGTATAATGATTGCTGCCTTAGTCTCTAATACTTGTAATTTAGCAGGGCCTGCACAAATGTGGTTTTTGGTCCTGCCCAAAGGGTTGGAGCAAATGCTTGAACTCTTTTGAGAGGGGAGGGGTGATGATGGTATGGAGGTTTTTGACATTTAATTAATTGAATTGTGGCATTTTAGGGGACAAGATTAAACTTTAAGCATTGCGTAGGCACTGAACTGAATACCAGCCCTTAACATTTCTCCATAATGGGCCTATATTGCCCAATTTTGGAAAATAGTCCTCAAGGTGGAACTCAAAGAATGTCTATGGAGATTCTCAATCATCCAAGTGATGGTTGTCCCAAAGGTGTTTTTCTAGATCTTTGCTTGATCTGTAGCTGGCATATTTCATAGTACTATATAACTTTGTATTGAAGCGTTACAATGATTGTGGTTTTATTATCTGTCCACTTCTTCATGGACTATATTATGGAATAGCATCGGTGGTAGGATTCAAATATGTGAACAACCGGTTCTCTGTGTGGATGCCGCTTACGGAAGTCCATTCTGGGCCTGGGGAACAAAAAATTAGCTACCAGTTCTGCCGAAGTGGTGCGAACCGGCTGAATAACCTGTGCAGAAATTGGAGGTAGAACTGCTGAAATGTTCTCTGAGTAGGAAGCTCACAGTGTTTCCTTCTCCTCCCCTCATCCCTAAATGTGAGCTTGGTTGACGAAGTCACTGGTTTGCTGTAGTTCTGTTATAGCAAGTTGCAATATGTAGACAACCTTGGCTGATTTCATGAAGCACCATCAGATTGGGATGTCAGCCCTTCAGGGTAGACCAAATTGGGAAATCAAAGTCATGAATACTAACACCAGGGCTTTTTTTTTCTCATAGAACGCCCAGAATGGAGTTCCTGCATCTTTTTTTGATGGAACCTTATAGGTTAGGCAAGGCGGGTTATATAACATGTATGAGTTCCGGCACCTCTTTTTTTTAGAAAAAAAGCACTGACTAATACTACCTTTAATCTAAAGTTACTATTATGTTACTGGGAAATAGGCCCCACATCAGTCAACAGGAGCGCTGATTTACCATCAACCTATCAAGTACTTAGAAGGAGAGGGTTGGGCAGCACAAGCAAACCACAGCTAATGACTTAAAAGCCAGCCGTCCACACATCCCAGTCAACATCTAAAAAGCCACTTACAGCAGGCACTATAAATACCACACAGAGAACAGCACACACTCTGCTAGAGAGAAGCTCCTTGAAGATGGGCTCCAGCACAAATCCAAAAGCTTGGAAGACAAAGCCTCTGGTCCTGGTGACCGACCCAGATTGGATCCTGCAACATTATCCTGGGACACGTGTATCCACCTTCATTCGCGATAAAGTTACTACTTTAATAGAAGGTCACTTCTGACAACTTAGAACTTACTGGTTAATAAGTACTTACTATTTATTACTTAGTGCAACTATGATGAAGTTACTATTTACTACTCTATTATAAGTTTACCAAATCTTGCAAATCTGAGTGTGCAAGGGAGGGTCTTGTCTAAAACTCACACAGGTTATAGGTCAGGCTCATTACAATATCAAACCATTGTCTTGGTTATAGCTCTTCCTCCTGTTCCTCAGGGTTGCTCCTTCCGCCCATTACAGTGACTTAGTGCTTGGATGAGGAACAACCAGGAAATCTCAGAGCTGTAAGCTAGATTGGGGAGTCAAGAAAACATCCCAGAAGAAGACAATAGAGAAACAACATCCATGTTGCTGCCAAGAAAACTCTTATGATCAGGCCTTGTGTTAGTCTCGAAGGAGGCTTGGCATAACCCTTCCCACATATAACTTAGCTACATCAAACAAACATAAAACCTGACCCAGGCCACCTTTGTCTTGGAATTACCATATCAGTACTTCACAAGGAGGCTTGAATGAAGTTATTAGGGCGCTACAACTTATCCAAGAAATTTCTCTTTGCAATACAGTTACTTAAGTTAGTCTACCACTTTGTCAGTGACAGTGCAGGTGGTTGAAAGACTTTTTTTAAAAAACATTTTTCTGACTTCGATGCTCCAGCCATGCATTTCAACCAACTGTTCAGAAAATGGAGGTGCTCATTAGGCTTCCCTTAGAGACCAAATATCCCTCTGTACTTTGGAAATTCTTTGATCTAAATTTCTCCCCGGATTGGATCGTCTTACTTCACTTCCTTGGTGCCCTTCTAGAGGTCATAAAGGCAAGGAATATTCAATTTGGGATTTTCATTCCCTTGAAATGGGAAACTTTTATCAGATTTCAGCCGGAAAAGCAGAGCTGCAACCAATTAGGAAAACTCATAAACTCCTGATAAGTGATTCTTTATTGAAGAAAGGTTAGAAAGCTGCAGTCATGGGTTCTAGTGGCTGGTGTTTCAAGAGCAAGCCTGTATATAGAAACCATACTCACATGCTTTTTCATGATTTTCTCTTTCTTACCTTATGCAGGCAGTCCTCATCTTACGACCACAACTGAGCCCAAAATTGATGTGGCTAAGTGAGACATTTGTTAAGTGAACTTTGCACCATTTTCCAATCATTTCTGCCCAGAGTTGTAAGTGAATCACTGCAGGAGTTAAATTAAGTAACACGGTTGTTAAGTGAATCTGGCTTCCCCATTAACTTTGCTTGTCAGAGGGTCTCACATGATCCTGGGACACCGTAACCGTCATAAATATGAGTCAGTTGCCAAGAGTCTGAATTTTGATCACATGACCATGAGAATGCTGAAAGGGTCGTAAGTGTGGAAAGCAGTCATAAGTCACTTTTTTCCAGTGCCATTGTAATGTTGAATAATCATTAAATGGATTGTTGTAAGTCAAGGACTACCTGTATAATAGATTACCAAACTCCTCTTTTGCACAGCAAGACTGAATTTGTGTGTTGTCCATGTAAGAACTAACACTTACCCCCCCCCATAAAAGAGCTTTTAACAGTTTAATCTTGTCCTTCAAACATTCCTAAGACATATCATCAGTATTTTAAAATTTGTTTTTGTGTAATTTTGTGTTTCATTGTGTGCCTTTCTGCTATATAATTACAGGGATCCCTTGGGAATGTGGCAGCATTAAAATAACACAAATAAATAAATTAGTCCTTGGTGCTCTGATGTCAAAGTTTTACTCCAGAGACATAGTCCCAGATACTGGAGAGTTGTTGCCCATTTAAGGGACGAATGGAGAGAGAGAAAAAGAATGAGAATGAGAATTCAGTTGCAGATCGCAACAAAGAGCCACGATCTGCATTAGCCAAATACAAAAAGAAGGAAGTAGCATTTATGTTATCAGGACACATCATGGAAAAATCTAATTTGAGTCCCAGGGAGGAATTATATACAGGAAGAACCTACAGAAATGTCATATTGCCATATTTCCCCTCGAATAAGGTCTAGCTTGCTCAACTCAAGCAATTCCCCAGATTGTTGTAATCAGATCTTCTAAGAAGGACCAAATATATAACTCTGCAAGAAGCAAAGGTTTACATTATTCTTCTGTTGCTGTTTTATTCCAACACTTTTGAGTATGTTCTCGGGGAACTTTCTTTTTTTCCAAGGGGGAAGAAATGCACAATCAATACAACTAAGTATCATATAAACTCATGGTTCTCAAAAAAAAAAAAATGTAAAAAGAGCTCGTTTCATACTATAAAAGAGTGATGGGCTTCAAGGTTTGCTATTCTCCAGTTGAAAAAAGGCTCCGCCATGGAAAAAGAATGCTTTGTAAAAACAAGACACAGCACCAACAATGTAGATGCCATTTTCATAGACCTTTGTATGTTATCCAAAGGTTTCAAATACTTTTTTGTGTGTGTGCCGCTTTTATACAATGAAGCCTGATCTCCCACTGGAGTGCTTTCAAATGTAACTGTGACAAACACCAGGTACAGTTCCTATAAACCCCAGCATACGTCCATTCTTGCCAAGAGAGCTGAGAGTTGTTTAAAACAACCTTTATCATTTAAAACAGTCGATGTAGTTACATTTGTACAAAAGTTAGATGTTGTGTACAGGCAAGCATTTTACAATACTAGATAGGAGGGGCTGGAAACGCCCCCTCTGGTTATAGATGCCACACAACAAGGCATTTGTAAACTGTGTCTGATAAATTCTTAAGAAGGAATCCAGGAAATAAATAATCAAAGTGGTGTCTTAAGAACAGTTATAGAGCACTGACCAACCAAGTGGATTCAGCTTTGTGCTGCAGCTTTCAGTATAAATTTAACACACCAAGAGTGAGCTGGAGAAACAGTCTTAGGTTTTGCTTGTCCTCTTGTAAGTTGGCTTTTTTGTTTTTAAAGAAAACTCTTTTTTAAAAAAACATGCACTTTCAAATCAATTCTGACTCCTGGTGACTGCCGTATTCTTGGTAAGATTTCTCAGAAGTGGTTTGCCATTGGCCTCCTTCCTAGGACTAAATGTCTATGGGGATTCTCATCCAGGTCATAGTTCTGCCTAAGGTGCTTTTTCATGAGGCAACTGGACTTTCTTGTTTTTCTTTGAAGATGTTTCGCTTCTCATCGAAGAAGCTTCTTCAGCTCTGGATCTTCAGAGCTGAAGAAGCTTCTTGGATGAGAAGCGAAACATCTTCAAAGAAAAACAAGAAAGTCCAGTTGCCTCATGAAAAAGCACTTTTGGGGCTTCCTAGCATTAAGGGAGAGTGACTGGTCCAAGGTCACCCAGCTGGCTTTTGTCTAAAGCAGGACTAGAACTCTCAATCTTCCAGTTTGTAGCTTGGTGCCCTAACCATTATATCAAATTGGCTCTATACATACATACATGCATGCACGCATGCATGCATGCATGCACACAAATACACCCTTGGGATTGAAAACAACATTTAGAGAAAACCAGATCTGAATATTTCTTCAGTGATTCTGAGTTCAGTTCAAATAAATGAATAAACAAATAAAATCCTGAGTTCAGTACGTAATTTACATGCTTGGCTAATAGATCTTGAGCTTCTGCTCTAAAGAAAAAAGATCTCCCAACATAGAAGACTATCCATTTTTGCTTTAGCTGCAGCCCAAACTACACAAACATTATTCTGTTGTAATGTTACTAATTCACTCGTAAGGCACACAATACAATCCCCAAACTACTTTCCTCTTAGAGAAAATGCTTTCAATGTCTACCCGTATCCAAGGGTCTAGGAATCAAGCATACCTGCCCAAAGACTGGGGTGACTTGCATCAACTTTGAAAGCCACAAAGAAACACTCAAGGATCAGCTAATAGAATCCAGGGCAGGGAATGATTTATATTTAAAATAAGTACTGGCACTGCTCTCCAAAGTCTCCTAAGGAGAAAGAACTTGCAAACAGAAAACTATCTTTAAAGTATTTTTGGAGAGCATTTTTAAAAATAAAAAAACGGGGATGAATTACAAAAATAAATTGTGGTTTTTAAACTCAGTTTTCAGCAGATTTGCCATATTAAGACAGTTCCTACATACCAAGCTCACAAGACCAGACATGGACTTTTAAAGAACATCGCTCCACGACTTACGATCATAATCGAGCCCAAAATTATGATTGTTACGTCCTGACGGCTGTTAAGTGAATCACCATGTGGCCACCGTCAACTTTACAACCTCTTTTGTGGCGGTTGTTAAGCAATGCCACACTCGCCAAGCAAGTGCCATGGTTGTTAATTGAATGCCACAATCGTTAAACAAACACACTGGCCACTAAGTGAATATTGTGGTCCTTAGTTAAATGCTGCAGGTAAATGAATTCATTTTATCCAACAAATGTTTGGGGTTTTTTTGCAGGAAATCAGAAATAAATGCCAGAAATTGGCAAAAAATGCTGAAAATTGCAGGCAGGACAATGCAAATGGCTGTAAATGCAAACTGTTTGCCAAGCATCCAAAATGAGATCATGTGACTGGGGGGGGCATCATCAAAACTCTGGATCTGGATCATAGGGGATCTATCATAACTTCAAATGGTCGTTAAGCAACCAGTTGTTAAGCAAGGACTACCATAGAATCAGCAATTGCAATGCTGAAGTACTTAAAAATATATATAATCTTTCTAGTATCTATTTGTTCTGTTGCATTTACAATGCATTTCATTGCAGGGACATCTTGCTCACACTTTAAATGCAGCAGATGCTGCATTGCATACATTTCTGCACCAAGCGGCAATTCTGATTCAAAGAATTTTGCAAACACTGGTGCCTTACACAAAAGAAAACTCCAATAGAAATCCTGCCCAAAGAAAGTCTGCTGTATATCTGCATTCAGCTTTTTCCCAGAAAGCTTATAAAGCGTCCTGTTCAAAAAGCCAATTAAACACGCTCTGAGCAGTATTTCTCCCCTTGGTAAACATATGTAGAAAGGCTATACAGTTGTAAATCCAACTTCAGAGTCCTAAATCTTTAGTAAAGATCTGGGGTCCGTTATGTGTAGCCATGAATGGAGGGCATCCCTTGGCTTTTCCATCAGCTATTCCAAGCTCCCTGTCCCAATTTTAATTAAAAATAATAATTGGTGTGCTGCATTATATTATTATCTAAGAATCTCTTTGGCCCCCATACAGTAGGTTTTCTTAAGTAATATTAGCAAATGTAATTTTTGCTCCAAAAAAAGGACAAGGTAACACTGCTTATTGCCTATTAATTTCTGTTAGTTTTTATCTACTTGTTTAAAAGTTTTAATAAATATTTTTTAATCAGGATAAGGATAAAGTAATTTGGACAATATAGAACATTCCACAATTAGGATTGCTAAAGAATGTAGCAAGCAGTGATCTGTTGCATGTGTGCTTTGTTTAGCACATTCGTTGTCAGCCATGAATACCAACACTACCTTTATTATAAGTATGGTATCAGAGCCGTGGTGGCGCTATGGTGAGAATGCAGAATTGCAGACTAATTCTGCAGACTGCCAGTAGTTTGATCCTAATCAGCTCAAGGTTGATTCAGCCTTCCATCTTTCCGAGGTGGGTAAAATGAGGGCCCAGATTGTTGGGGGCAATGTGCTGAATCTGTAAACCACTTAGAGAGGGCTGTAAACCACTATGAAGTGGTATACAAGTCTAAGTGCTATTGCTATCAGAATCTTAAACGTCTGAAAGGACTTTTCCCCTCCATTACTTTTATTGTCCCAAAAACTAGGGTGAGTCCTTCCTAAGATGCTTCCCATGCCCCTTTTACTTCTGTGGTCTGAGTTTCCTTTTGCATGATGGCTGTCCTCCTGTTTCCCAAGGTCATTCCGACAGACCATAACATCCATGGCAACTATTGTGTCTCTCGATAAGTCCCGTCCCCGTGCAGACACTTTGCAAGAATATCTTAATACTTTGTCCCAAAGGTGCTTTTCAAAAGGGAACTGGACTTTCTTGGTCTTTTCCTTGAAAACCTTTTACTTCTCATCCAAGAAGTTTCTTCAGTTCTAGCTAAATGATAGGGAACGGAAGTTCTTCCGTCAGAACTGAAGAAGCTTCTTGGATGAGAAGTGTAGGGTTGCCAGGTCTGCTTCCAAAAAATAGCGGACAAGCGGGGGGGGGGGTGTTAAGTAGTAAAAAAAGTAGACTGTACAGCTTTAGATTACGTACCATTTCATCATAAAGCTTTTGAATAAAAAAAAATGTCCACTATTTTGTGAAAAAAAATAGTGAACATAATGTGAAAAAAGTGGACTGTCCACTCAAATAGTGGACACCTGGCAACCCTAGAGAAGTGAAATGTTTTCAAGAAAAAGACCAAGACAGTCCAGTTGCCTTTTGAAAAGCACCTTTGGCACAAACATGACTTGGATGATTGAGAATCTCATAGACATTTGTGTGGGGGGGGGGAACTAGCAAAGGAAGTGCTATGCAAACCAAGTTAAATTTCTGAAAGAAAGGCAGGATATAAATCTAATGAAGCAAATACAATGTTCTCAAAACTCCAAAGAAAATCCTACAGACTCTACAGGATAAATCCTGCTGGATTTAATCAATCCTACAGGATTGACTAGTTTCCATTCTACAGGGTGAAAACTAATCAAGCAGAGAAGCAACCTAGAACTGGGGACAAAATTTCCTAACAATGGAACAATTAACCAGTGGAATAGCTTGGCTTAAAGTTGTGGGTGCTCCATCACTGGAGGCTTTTAATAAGAGACTGGGCAGTCACTTGTCTGGAATGGTATAGGGTTTCCTGCTTGAGCAGGAGGTTGGACTAGAAGACCTCCAAGGTCTGTTACACCCCTTTTTTGTTTCTGTTTCTAATCCTCTGTTAAGATCAAGATACCAGGCTGTTGTTTGTCTTCTGTTCTGTCTGGAAATTGTCAAGAGGGAACAGGATTGAGGATCTCAGAGAAACATTGGGAGGTGGTTGAATAACATTAAAATGTAATGAAGTTATAGTATACACAAATCCAGCTGAATCAGCTGGTGGTGGGGTGCATTTAATGGAAAATGTAATCCCTATTCAAAAATGCAACTTTGCTTAGAAACTAGTAAAATAGCATTTGCCTAAAAATGCTCCCTTGGGGTCTGTCTCTTTCACCTCAGCCCGAGGACATTTTATTTTTTTCTCCATGCTAAAGAATTCTTCCTTCCAGGATAACAAAGGTCAGTGATAATTGATATTGAGATAAATATCTATTCATTGCTTAAGAGCTATTATCTTTTAAAGCATCTGATTAAAGTAGCATCCAGTCATTAAAATCCTTTTTACGTTTAAGTATTCCCTGACAAAGGAATGGTTTCTTGTTTAATATGCTAATATAGAGGTCAAGAGATACCATTCAAAACCTTTATTGCGTCTGTCATCTCTGGAGACTAAAGAAATAGTCCCCCCCCCCTACAATATGACAGTGGACCTTTTGGGAGGTTTTTTTCAGTTTGTTAAAGCTGAGGACTTTGTGCAATAATTGTTGGTCTAGCATCTATTCTGTGCATCATTTTCATAACTAAGGCATTTAGATAAACCCATGTGAATTAATGGCCAGCAGCAATCTTAACTTTAGCAAAGGCAACATTTAAAGAAAGGTTTGCTCTGTGAACAGGCTACAGCTTTAAATTTTCCTTGCGCAGGAAACTTGTTGCAATTTTCTCTGGGATAGAAGGGACTGTCTTATGGATTTTCAGCCATGATATGATGTTTTTTAAGTGTTAGGGGGTGAAGTAAATGGAAGAGGGTGGCTCTTTGCAAACCCATGACTTCTGGTCTTGGGGAACTGTAGAGTTTTGAAAGTATATGAAACCTGTGCTCAAAATAAGCCCACATTGTATTCCCCACTGCTATGGCACTAGATGGTCAGTGCTGTCTTCCATATGCCACACAAGGGTGATATAGAGCAGGGGTCCCCAACCCCCAGTGTGCAGCCTGGTCCCAGTCCGCATCCCGTTGGGATCTGGGCCACGCAAGCAGTGGGCGAGTGCATGAATGTGCATTTGTGCAAGAGGCAAGTGTGCAAAATCATCCCTTTTCTCCGACGCCTTCAGAGCCGCTGATCCTCAGAGCCAGAAAACCTGGGGACCACTGATAGAAAGGCCTAACTTAGTGTAAGATTTACAGAGCTAATTAACGCGACTACTTTAAAAACATGATGATATATACTACAGCTGGATTGGAAGGAAATGGGCCTGGTTTTAAAACTGCAGGAAGAGACATCAATAATCTTTGCTGTGCTGATGACACTACCCTCATAGCCAAAACTGCAAAAGATCTGCAAGTTGTACTAATCAAAGTCAAGGAGCAAAGTGAAAAAAATGGAACTAAGATTAAAAACAAAGAAGACCGAACTAAGTACTGTACAGCAACCATTGTTAGAATTGGCAATGGAGAATCTGGTAGATAGCTTCTGCCTTTTGGGAACAAGGACAGGCAAAATAGAATAAGATGGAAAAGTGGGAATGGAGCCTTCACTATCATTGCACCAAAAAGATTATTATTGTTGTTGTTGTTATTATTATTAATAATAATAATAATAATAATAATAATAACAGCGCCAGTCAATTTGAATGCTCAGTTGACTGATGTTCACATCTAATTAACAACAACAACAATAATAATAATAATGATGTTGGAAGGTACCTTGGAGGTCATCTAGTCCAACCCCCTGCTCAGGCAGGAAACCCTATACCATTTCAGACAAATGGCTGTCCAGTCTCTTCTTAAAAACTTCCAGTGTTGAAGCATTTGCAGCTTCTGGAGGCAGGTTGTTCCACCGATTAATTGTTCTGTCAGGAAATTTCTCCTTAGTTCTAGGCTGCTTCTCTCTTTGGTTAGTTTAAAAATGGACTAAACTTTCATTGTTCAAATATAAATTCTTGCCTTGAAGACATATGATGTACTGTATACCTTAATGTATCCCACACCATATACACCTCATCCCCTCCATCAATCAAGGAATATGACACATAGTCTCATATTCAAGCGAAAGCAGGCAGAACTATTTGACAGCAAAAAAATCTGAAACAGAAGTTAGCATGGCATGCAGACATTGTAGATAAAAACTCTCCACACATTCTAGCAAAATGGTTATAGGATGGAAAGAATTAAAAACAGGTAGATGGAAAGATCTGCAGACAGGATAAAATATCTTTCTGTAGGTCTAAACGATAAGTTTAGGGACACTTATTTCACTGAACCTCTGGCACAGTTCAAATAATTAAATATGAAAACTTTATTTTTAAAAACTGTATCATGTTTTGCCTTTCTTGTGAATATTTTAAGTTTATTTAGAAATTTCAAAGAAAATATTTTCAGAAAAGAAGATGACAAGGTGCAGGAAAAGAAAAAGCACTTGGTTATCAAGCCTTTGAATAAATTGTTTTTCACTGTTGAGAGAAGATGAAGATCTGGAACAGGAGATTCTGTTTAATATTGCCAAAACACTCAAGGAAGTTTGGGAGATGCCAGAAGAGATTCAGTATGACTAATAACGTTTCTCCACAAGGTCTGCACATCTCTACTATTTGCGTGAAACTTTTAGCTTCTGAAACAGATAATTAACTTATATGAAACAACCTCATTGCATACTGGTAAATGTACAGCCTTCAGGAATCGATTCCCCCCCCCCCGGTGAGGTTTTAGTCCAAAATAGACTTTACAATTGAATGGAAAATTCAATAATCATTTGTGTGATAACCTCTCCTTAGATTTAAAATGGACACCCACACATAAGCATACACACATACAGCCAGACACACAGAGTAACAAAAAGGATCAAGTATTGTGTTAAAAAAAGAAATAAACAGGAAATATAAAACAGGAAGGACACTGACAGGAATTAGTTTAACATCAACAGAGAAGATGTAGCTTATAAAAATATTGAAAGTCTAAGAGAGAAAGGCTTGGAAAAAACACAGCTTGATTAAAAACAGACCCTACGAAAAAGGAAAAGAAATTCAAGTTTCACTCACAAAAAATATTCAAAGATAGCCTGAAATCAATAAAAAAAATGCAAATTCAGCCTATGGTATTTTAAGACTTCTGTTACTCTTCTCATTTTCTAATGTGGAGTCTGGTATTTGGACATAGTTTCCACCTGATGGGCTGTTCCTCACAGCCATGTAAAGTGTTCCCCTCCCTTCTTTTAATCAGAAGAAATAAAGGCTGGCATAAATTTATTTATTTATTAAACAAATTTATATAGCTGCCCAACTCAAACATAGGTGATGCTGGGCACCTTGCAACATTAAAAGTCACAATATAAAAACTCATAATAGTAATAGCACTTAGATTATATCAGGGGTCTTCAAACTTGGCCCTTTTATGACTTGTGGACTTCAACTCCCAGAATTCCTCAGCCAGGCACACTGGCTGAGGAATTCTGGGAGTTGAAGTCCACAAGTCATAAAAGGGCCAAGTTTGATGTCCCCTGGATTATACACTGCTTCACAGTGCTTTATAGCCCTCTCTAAGCAGTTTTTTAGAGTCAGCCTATTGCTCCCAACAATCTGGGTCCTCCTTTTACCAACCCTTGGAAAGATGGAAGGCTGAGTCAACCCTGAGCCGGTGAGACTCAAAATGCCAAGCTGCTGGAAGCTGGCAGTCAGAAGAAACAGCCTACAGTACTACATTCTAACCACTGCGCCACCACCTCCTCCATTCTCATGACAGGAACAACTCAATCAAATTAATCACTTGATTGATTGACTCCATCTCCATTCAGGGTCCTCCTGCCTGCTGACCAAACCACTTTTTATGACCTTTGGGAAGAAAAATACGGTGAGGAGTAACCATACCGCAGGAGAAACAATATTCCATTGAGAGGAGGCCATCACCAAGAAGGCCCTTTTTGTGGCCCCACCAGTTGTACATAGCACTAGCACTAGCACGCAGACTTACTGTATATACTGTTTTATAGCCCTCTCTAAGTAGTTTACAATGTCAGCATATTGCCCCCAATAATCTGGGTTATTTTACCAACCTTGGAAGGGTAGAAGGTTGAGTCAACCTTGAGCCTGACAGAATCGAACTGCTGGCAGAATTTGCCCGCAATACTGCATTCTAACCACTGTGCCACCACGGCTCTTCCCTAATCAATTGGACCCTTAACATATCCTGCTTTCCCATCCTGGTGGGCTAAATAGATATAATAGGGGAGAGGCATTGCATTACCAGGATGACTGAGTTTCTTCTGCCTTATTGATGTGGCCTGCCATTGATGCTGTCCTATCTAACCATCTCATTCTCTACTATCCCCTTTCTCCTTTTGCCTTCAATCTTTCCCAAAATCAGGATCTTTTCCAACGAGTCCTCTCTTGTTTGTGACCCAAGTATTTGAGCTTCAGCTTCAGTATCTGGTATTACTTCTTATTCACCTAGTGCCTTTTTGCCATGCCTTTGACCTATCAGGCTAATTCTGGTGGGAATTTCAATACATATTTGCAAAGACAGGAATAAGTATCTATGTAACTGAACACGTAACTGCATTTCTCTCTTATTCTGTGTGCGCCAGAAGTGAGTGGCCATGCTACCAGTGATTGGCTAAAAACCCCAGTCCTTCATGCAGCACTCAGAAGTAGCTCAAGGAATACATAAACCCAAATAATGTAGTTGTACACCAAATGGTCACGCACCCCAACCCCAGAGTAATAAAAACTGTAAGAAGTACAGCTACACAAACCTTTAGGTAGCAAAACTTGAAATTCACTCATTTGGAACAGAAACAGCAATACACAACAGCAGAACCCAAATCTCCTTCTTAGTTGAAATCAACTTTCTGTGCAATTATAGGATTAGAGTGCTTTCTGGAAAGCAGCAGACATGTTGCAAAAGATAATACAATGTTTAAAACACAGGTCTAGCATTTTTTCAAAAGAGCACTAAACCCATGTAAAAAAAAGAGATCTTGTAATACCTGCCCGGGGTATTTTTAATAGAAGTTTCTACAAAATCCAGTGTGCTCTCTCCTGCATATCCACACGGAGGGTAGTGCCCATCAACTGCTGTAAGCATTATGTGTGCCTATAGGCCAGTGATGGCGAACCTTTTAGAGACCAAGTGCCCAAACTGCAACCCAAAACCCACTTATGCATCGTTGGGTGCCGGGTGGGTGTGGCCCATTGGGTGGGTGTGGCCCATTGGGTGGGCGTGGCTGTGGTGGTAACAGCAGACTGGGTGGAACTAAAAAGTTCAATCAATCAATTCCAACTTTGCAAGATCTTTTTTTCCCCACGAGAAGTTGAAATTGACTGATTGATTGAACCTTCTTTTTTTTTTTGTACACGGCGGCGGAGGCCTAAAGCGAAAAGGTTTTATAAAACCCAGCTGAAGGCCTAGGACTGGGGAGACGGCACACGTGCCCACAGAGAGGGTTCTGCGTACCACCTCTGGCGCCCGGGCCATAGGTTCGCCACCTATAGGCAATCTAAAGGAGTCAATAGGAGCTGGGCAAATCACAGCCCCTAACCACATCCATAACTCATTGTTGAAGATGCAACAAAGTTTATCTTCATGGCAAAAATTGAATTGGGAGAAGTGGGGAAAACACTATTTTAAAACTAGGACAACTAATTTTAAATTCCTCTACTATGGGTTGGGCAATGAGGACATGACCCTTAAACAGTTAAAAGGGAATCCTTGTTCTGTAGTTAGAGGGATGTGAAGATGACTCCAGTGCCATAATAAAAATTCAGATTAGGGCACCTTCCAAATACGATTGTCCTTCATTGATCATAGGCCCAAAATTTTCTGACTGAGGAGTGATCGCCTTGCTTCCTACAGGGTAATATTTAAAGCCCATGGAAACATCTTAACTACAGCTAGGACATTTGGAGTCATCTTTAGAAACAGCAGCCTACTAAAACAATTACTATAATAGCATTTGATGGCCTAGAAAGACTTCACCGATTTCTGAACAAACTGAAGGAAGGAAAATCTGATTTTATGGGAAACAAACTCCATTCCCAGCTGAGAGCACAGAGAATAAAAGGAACCTGATTTGCGGTTTGTGAACTCTGATTCAGAGCCAGAAGATTGTTATCCTTTTAAGAACATTTTGTTCTAGACTGATGCCATCAATTCATCACATTTACTTTTTTTGCAAGCTGAGAGCTTTCAACTCTGGGTGTACCTAGTCAAGAATGCCAATGCTGCACTATTGTCATGATCAGCTTCCAGGCTCTGAAAGGGCAAAATTCCATAAAGCTGTCCAGCCCTCTTCATCCACAAGCAGATAGATACCAATGGACCTGAAGCAGATAACACAAATGGCACCTCACTGCTCTTTGTTGTAAGTCTTTGAAATCCTCCAGTTTTCCCTGCAGATGCACTTAAAGTGCAATGCTCAGAATTTCTAACGGTTGTGTCTTTTCTATTAATTAAAAAAAAAAGATATCTGAGACTGGGTTAGTTATTTTCTGATGCATGCTTTAATAAAACCTGTAGAAGAATGAACCCCAGAGAGGCTGCAAGAATTACAACATAAGAATGCCTGCATATTTAACCAATCAGTGGTATTAAGAACCCAACAGACTACATCAGGGGTCTTCAAACTTGACCCTTTTATGACTTGTGATCTTCAACTCCCAGAATTCCTCGCCAGGCACACAAGTCATAAAAGGGCCAAGTTTGAAGACTCCTGGACTATGTCAACCAGAATGGATTTGAGGAATTCTGAACATAGACCTGAAAGGCAGAAGGTTAAGGGAAGGCTCCACTGTTGTAAGAAAATGGCCGTTTGATGCCAAATTGAAAGCCAAACTTTGGATGGAGGTTTAACCACACTATTCTTAACTGCAAACAGACTAGCTAATGTCATAACTTATGTAATATCTGCTGCGGCAAACCTTATAAAGTGATTATCGCATGAGAGTGGTGAAGTGTGGAACAGGCTTTTAAATGCTATGTAATTCTTCCTAGAACTAATTTCGAAAGAGCTGCTACTGTTGCAGGCCTTAAATCTTCTCTCTTTGCTAGTGTTTCCTCTGTGCGCTCGTGAAAATATTTCCATTCTTAATATTGTTACATCTGTTTAAATAAATAAGCCAAATAAAATTGAACAAAGCTTTATTCTCTGTTATCCTCTTTTTATCGCTCTACCTCTTGTGTTTCAATGTCAAAACAAAATAATAGAGTCATAAAGGAGGGTTTTCTACACTATGCTGGCTGGGAATTCTGGAAGTTGAATTCCACACAAGTTGCCAAGGTTGAGAATCATTGCTCTATAGCAGGTGTGTCCAACCTGCAGCCTTTGTGCCACATGTGGTTCTAAACGGGTAGTAATGTGGTCCCACAAACATCATACATGTTTAACATTACTATATTGTGTGATTTATATACATTAACTATATTATATATTTTATATGCATCCCAAAACCATTCCTCTTCATACAGTGTGGCCCAGGCAAGCCAAAGGGTTGGACAGGTTCCCCAGCCAGCCAAGTTTGGAGACTCCTAATCTAGACCATCTAACCCAGGGGTCCACAACTCCTGGTCTGTGGACTGGTTCCAGGCCGCGGCATGCCAGCAACCGGTCCACACAAATAAGCAAAGCCCCATCCGCGAGATGCAGGCAGCACACAAAACCAGGCACCTTCCGGTCCATGAAAAAACCTCTCTCCATGGAACCGGTCCCTGGTGCCCCAAAGGTTGGGGGCCTCTGATCTAACCCATACTTCCAATCAGTGCAGAAAATTCAGATGCAATTTCCAGTAAGAAAAAGATCCCCTTGTGGAAAATCCTTCAAGTTGCTATAAGAATAAATATGTTTATACTCATATTCAACTCAGATCTATTTTTCCTGTAACATTAACCAATTAGACTTAATTGATGTTCTCTGAGACAGAAAAGAAGTATGTTTCCCCTCCTTTATATAGCAGCTGTTTAGGTGTTTGAAGCCTTCTATCCTGACCTTGCCCCATGGGATGTCTTAAACTAAATATACCAATTCCTCTCATTTTTTCTTTGAATTATTTGTTTTTTGGGAAGCTCTCCTTCACATTCTTGTTGATAGTATCTCCCGCTTTTAGACACTTGAGTTATGTCTTTTGTACCAAACACTACTAAGTCAAGACACTTAGGATATTTCTTTGGTAGAGGCACCTTTGTTCATTTACACAATATATGATTGTGAAGACATATGTACGTATATCTTTTCAGGCTTTCACATTCCCTTTGAATTATCGGAATGGGGCTGCTATGGATTTCTCTGAAAATCTCTTCCATTCATTTGAGAATCATTTCCAGAATTGTTATTTTTTTTTCTGTAGCTGAATCGGTTGCTAATAGTTCTTAACCTTTATAGGTTGGAGATAGAATTTGTGCTGTTGCACTCTGGAGTTCTTTGGAGAATTTGCTAATGTTTTGATAAAAAAGCAGACCCTACATGTGAAATGTTTTGTAGTGGCACACTACCTCATTCTGTGGGACCAGTATCTCGTAAGTTTCTCTTTCATAGGATTGCAGATTGATCAAAACAGTGAAGGCAGTCCAGAAATAAAGCATTGAATTACACTGAGTTGCACAGTAGTGAAGAGTACAAATCACATAAGGAAAAGCAAGGACATCAGCCTGGAAACTAAATGCAGATTAGTCCATACAATAGATGGACTAATGGACTATAGCTACCTACAGTTGGGAAAGTTGGACCATGCAAAAACTAGAGAGGAGGACAATTGACTCATTTGAGATGTGGTGTTGGAAAAGTCTCTGTAGGAGAAAAGCAGAGGGGCGGAGTTAAACAGGACATTAGTTTAGAGTCCTTGCATGGCTATAAAGGATACAAATCCAGCCTCCTGTGAGTTCAATTGACGCTTATTATCACCAATTTAGTGCTGACCATTAGTTGACTAGATTTTTGTGTATAGGCCTCAATAAATTGTCTATGCTGCAACCTTACAAATGGTCCTGATTCTTCGCACCTGACAGGTTCCTGTGCATTCCTTGATCAGCAAAAGTGACAAACAAGCAAGTGATGGAGCGTATAAAACCAAACATTTCCCCGGAGGGCAAAAATCATAAAATTCAGCCTTACTAATTTTAGCCACTTGTGATCAAATTCACTAAAAAAAAGCAGCTATGCTTGGAATGTCAGCAGTAAAAGAAAACCCGACTACCAAAAAACATGGTGGCTAGACCACCAAAATCAACACCAGTCAAAGCATAAAACCACTAAAAGAAGCCTTACAAGATCAAAACATGTAGAGAGAGCTGGACCATAAAATCCCTGAAAATCGGACATGATTAAATGGACATCATCATCATCATCATTATCATCTATTTTAACGTAGGGGTATAATTAATGGTTGTAGTTTTATTTTAATACTTGTTTTCTAGATAAAAGTTAGTAATTTGGGGGTTAGTAACAGTCTTAGACACAAATAAATTCCAAAATAAATCCTACTAAATTAGGTCTAATCCAATTAAGGCCAAAGGTTAGTAAGATGGAGATCAAGATGACAGTCATGACTACATAACTGATGCCCCGCTCCTTTTGTATGTATCATGACCACTATCTTGGGTTTTTTTTTTCACTGTCCAATGGATGCTGCTGAATTCAGTACATAGGACAGTATTGTCAATTCAATGTTGCCAGAATTTTTCCAGTTAATGGGAACTATCGTGGCTTCAAAATCTAAGGGACTGGTTTGGACAAAACTTAGCAGCACCTTTTTGTGCGGCTGCTGATAAAAACAGGATCGCCAACATGATCACCAACGTCCAATAACGGATAGGGCACAAAAAGAAAGAAGAAGAATGGGAACTACATAGAGACTGCCTGAAACATTTTGAGGGCCAGATCCAGAGTCTCAGCAAATACTGTATGTGCTGTTGGGGAACTAAAGTTTGAGAAAGGAGTTTAACTGTGGAGATTAGGAGATTAAGAACATTATATATAAGCATTATATAAGGAAATAACATTATGTAAGGAAAGAAAAGCACCTGGGATGGGAATATCTCTCTCTCTCTCTCTCTCTCTCTCTCTCTCTCTCTCTCTCTCTCTCTCTCTCCCTCCCCCTCCCCCCCTCTCTCATTTATCAAGTTTATATGTTCCCAAGAAGCGACTCTGGGTGGCATATAGCAAAAAACAGTATCAAACAATAAACATGTCAGATTCTAAAAGTTACCACAAAAATAATAACCTGCCAAGCAAGTTACAGAAGAACCAGGATGAATTAACAGACAAATCTATTCAATTACACAGTCAATTGCATGTGTTACGACAGGGACAGGCTAGTCAATTAGTTGCTAGGCTGGGCAGCCAGCTAACCCATTTGAAAAAAAAAATGAAAACTGTGGCTACCAAAAGAGGAATGAGGAATGGGAAATCAAGTCAAGAACTAAGTGGAAAAGGCAGTCACAAGAAACCAGCAGAATCAATTGGAAGGACAATTTGCAAATATGAACAGGCCATTTCCGGTTGCCTCTCACAAACAATGAACTTTATGCTGTTCTCATAGATCCAGTTCTTTCATCTGGGCACAAACTTCCTCATCTATCCTATACCCGCCATCGTATTTTCAATGAAATGTTGCAATTTTTTTTAATGTGAAATAGCTACCATAGAGCTACCATCTGGAATGGACTTGAATTGCAGAGTGGAAATCAAAGATCAAAGCTTTGCCATAAGTTTTGAATTGGAGCAGTGTATGTTGACGCCTGTCTGAACTACCCCATGTCAGTACAACTCAAATTTTCCCAATTTTCTTCAGATTCTGACACTATTTCAGGCCAATGGACAACTGGTAAACAACCATTGTTAGAAATCAGCTGCAGGAAGACAGCACCCCCCCCAGAGAAAGAAATATTTTGGGGGATATTAAAAAAAAGCAGAACATATTTCCCCAAAGGAATAATAGAAAATCTTAGGCAGAAACACACACACCCAAGTCTCTGTGCCCCAAGCAGAAACCAGGTCTGTAGAAATGCAGATTTGATAATCCTTTCAGAAAGACTGGAGCCAGGAAGCTTAGAGCTGATGGGATTAGAAAGACAAAGATCCCTAGAATCAACAAACCCTCACCCAAAATAACCCAACACAGGTCATAGCTATTAGCCACAGCCCCAGGGAAGGAGGACATGACCTTTAGGACATAATGGGATTAACCCACCACCATTAGAATACCAGAAGGGCACACTGAACCTCAGGTCAAAGTTCATGCCACAGGAACAACTCCAAACACAAAAGCCCAAGAAGGTATAAAAACCCACCACTCCCAGCTGCATTTGGTTAGCCACCCCAGAAACATGCTGCTATCACTGAAGTCTCTGGCAACTCAATAAACAAGAACCTTCTTTCCTAAAGCAGTCTCCATTTTGTTTATTCCCGGCTTGGACTGGACCCTGATGAAGTTTTTTCTTTCAACATAGCTTTGCTCTCTGGAGTGTATTTATTTATTTTGAAGGGTGGGGCTTCAAGTTGGTTTTTGACTCCTGGGACTGCCTAGACAAGTCCCTGCAGTCCTCTTGGCAAGGTTTTGCAGAAATAGTTTATCATTTTCTCTCTCCTAGGGCTGAGAAAGAGCGACTGGCCCAAGGCAAGACTAGAACTCACGGTCTCCCAGTTTCTAGCGGGTGCCTTCATCACTATACCAAACGGGCTTTTTGGAGTCAGCATTCCATTATGTCTCTGTTTCTGTTAAATCGAGTTTTACTTCTGGTTATTGAACCAGCGATTGATTAGCAAACGGAGATATCCCAGCTGTTCTTGTAAAGAGAAAAGGCATTTGGGAACTTGGAAGGAGATTTTGCAAGGGAGCTGTGAGTTTATAGAACCGATCAGCTGCATTTAGGCAGCTGAGTTTGGTTCCTTGGGTAAGGATGCACTGTCTTTGTCTTGCTGAGATGCAGCCTGGGAGGAAGAAGGTTTTCGCTGCAGCTGTTTCCTGATCGAGTGTTTAGCAAGTGGGTAGAATCACATTCAACATCTCAATCCCAGCCAGCAGCCTTGGGAAAGAGGAGAGGCAGCTGGGCACTTCCAAACAGAGCAAGTGAACAGCAGGAGTTTTCCAAAGGTGTTTAACAGGACAGGATCAGACTGACCTCTGCTGACCAATAGGAAATAGTGACCATAGTGCTATTTACACTTAGCGTACATGCAGACACGAAACTGCTGGGAAGGTCCAACACTGTTATTTTTTATTTTTTTATTTTTTTTACTAGAAAAGTGTTTTTCAAACCTCGCAACTTTCAGATGCGCAGACTTCAACTCCCAGAATTCCCCAGCCAGCATGAATCTGAAAGAACTACAAAGAAACATTCTAGCAGCTTTTATACAAATCCCTTACCTCCTTGCTTCATATCTTTATAAAACATAAAACTCTGGCAATATCTTTATTCTGCCAAGTCCCCATGGCCTTACTTCCATCTCATCCTCATCTCATGTGTGAGACGGCCTTAAGCCGTGATTAGCCATACAGGCAGTCCTGCATGACTCCATTACCACCACAATGGAGCCCAGTTTTTTTGTTGTTTTTTTTGTCGCTAAGCAAGATATTTTTTCAGTGAATTTTGCCCCATTTTATGACTTGTTACAGTTGTTAAGTGAATTACTGCAGTTATTAAGCTAGTAGTGTGGTTGATCAGTGAAACTGGCTTGCCCATTGATTTTGCTTGTCAGAAGGTTGCAAAAAGTGATCCCATGACCCTGGGAGTGTGCAACCATCTGTGGGAAGAATTCAGAGAAAGAAATATTTTGGGAAATATTAAAAAGGTGGAATATATTTCCCCAAAGGATTTTAAAGGCAGAAACCAACTCCCCCCCCACACACACAAGTCTCTCTGCCCCAAACAGAAACCAGGTCTGCAGAAATGCAGATGTGATAATCTTGTCAGAAAGATTGGAGCCAGGAAGCTTGGATTAGAAAGACAAAGATCCCTAGAATCAACAATCCCTCGCACCAAAAATCCAACAGTCATCAGTCACAGCCCCAGGGAAGCAGGATATGACCTTTGGGACATAATAGGATTAACCCACTATCATCAGAATACCAGAAAGGCACACTCAAACTCAGGTCAAAGTTCATGCCACAGGAACAACTCCAAACAAAAGCTCAAAAAGGTATAATAACCCACCACTCCCTGCTACATGTGTCCAGTTTTTCCAGAGCCATCTTTCTGCCTGGCTCTCCTCTTCAATAAACTACAACCTTCTTTCTAAAGCAGTCTCCATGTTGCTTATTCCCGGCTTGGACTGGACTCTGATGAAAATTTTTCTTTCAACACGTCATAACTATGAGTCACTTGCCAAGGGTCTGAATTTTGAACATGTGACCATAGGGATGCTGCAATGGTTGTTAAGTGTGAAAAAATGGTCGTAAGTCGCTTTTTCCAGTACTGTTGTACCTTTGAATGGTCACTAACTGTGGTAAGTCTAGCACTACTTGTACTTGTGTTAAAATGATGTTTTCAGCGTGAGGATAATCTGCTGCACTTTGCTGCCCATGACAGTACCATGCAGTGACCCGTAGGCAGTGAGATGAGCCCCTCTTTTATTGTTTACTCAGGGCTGGTGTAGTGTCCTCCTTTCTCCTTTCTTTAGCAGTTCTGCAGTTCCAGGCACTTTTATGGGTAATAAGTCGGTGGACATGATTGGAGAGCTACACTGGTAAACAGAGAACTCCTCAATTTACCAAATGAGCTTCTTTTAAACTGGGACATAGATTTTCCACATTAACACAGGTTCCACTGAAGAAGAATATTTGTAGCTCAGGGTTGAAATCAGGGGTCTTTAGTGCTCTCTGAGCTTCCTTGTTTTCTTGCAGATGTTTCATTACCCTAACGAGGGTAATGAAACGTCTGCAAGAAAACAAGCAAGCTCAGAGAGCATCAAGGATCCCTGACAGGTTCCCACTCCCAAGAGATTTTATTCTGGGAACTGTGACAATACCCTTCTCATCATGGGGAAAATAGACTTCTAGCAGAGCTTGTGTCCTTTTGCTCAGTTCCAGGGATACTTTGCTTCTCTAACTTTGCACCTCAACCTGTACCAGGCCCTTGAGGTGCAAGAAATAAAATTGCCAATTCCAAGAAAGAGCTGCAAAATAAAAGCTAGCAAAACAGGAAATTGGAAGTTAGGGCCTCTTGGTTCTGCAAGACCTTTGCAGCTTAGAAAGGAGATGAAATGAGCCCATGCATTGAGTAATTGCTAGAGACAGATTCTAACCATATCATTTGATTACATGTTTGCCCTCTTCATTTCAGCAGAATAAAAACACAATACCACTATCCCACCCCTACCCACCATTGCATAAATATTATTCCTCAATCCCTATAAGGAGAATGGATGGAATTTTTTCCCCTTCCCAGCACTCATCGTTCTCTTTAAACTGTGGTCAAAGATCAAAGGTGTGTACTCATCATCACCACCTCAAAAGAAGAATGTGGCATTGCAGACATTTTGTAAGAAATCGAGAAGGCTTGCAGTGTTTAAACTAGGGCTGCAGCCTCTTCTGGCACCTGTTGTGGAGAAAGAAAAGCTTTCAGAGAAAGTGCCTCGGGGTTTCAGAACTTCAAAGAAGAAGCCAACAGAGACTGAAAAGTAGGAATGATACACAGCCTCTAATGCTACATGTAGCTGCTGAGCTAATCAACTGGCCTAGGAACCTAGTCCTAAAGAGAGACCACTGAAAAAAAATGGAGGAATCTCAGAAGCAAGGAGAGTACCTGGGAATTTTATCTTGGCCCCATTAAGTAGACCAGATCAGAAAATTGACTTCGCAAGACCAGAACTACACTCTATTGAGGTTGGCAACAAAATCTTGCAAATCTGGTTGTGCTTTACTTCCCCTCCTTCTTATACCCCAATGTATCAGGGAATCGTTTGTCTAATCCAGACATGTCAAACACAAGGCCCGGGGGCCGGATGCGGCCCGTGAAGTGGTTTCATGTGGCCCGCGAAGCCATCCTGGAAACAGTGAGGAAATGGCCCTCTTTGCCATGGCCTTGGCCCAGGCCGGCCGGGAGCCAATGTACAATTTTGTGGTGGCCATCTATGCTGAAACGCATTCAGTCTTAGCTCCACAAGGCCGTCTGGAAACAGTGAGGAACAGCCCCTGCCGCGTCGGCCCTGCCCCCTGGGTGCATGCTGGAGAGGTGTCACCCTTTGTGAGGAATGAAGAAATGCACCATCGCCTGGAAGTGGCCAGCAAATGGCCCTCGCCTACTTCACCTATCCGGCTTGATGGGCTCCGGGGGAGAGGTTTCAGCAGGCAGCGGGACACTCTCCTCACAGCACTGAGAGGTTGAGCTGGGTGGCACGAATCCAAAAAGAAGCACAACGACACCCAGCCCCCAGCCTGCCCAGTTTCGGCAGGCAGCGGGGCGCTCTCCTCACAGCGCCAAGAGCTGAGCCAGGTGGCGCAAATCTGTTGAGAAGTACAATGCTGCCTAGCCCCCAGTCTGCCCAGTTTCAGCAAGCAGCAAGGTGCAAAGCTGAGCCCAGGCAGGCTGGGGGCAGGGCAGCATTGCGCAGGTAATGTTGACTCTCACGCTGCTCATGGCATCCCCTCTCCCAGTGCCCACCAAGCCAGATATGTGAAGTAGATGAGGGCCATGTGCTGGCTACTTCCAGGTGAGGGTGCATCCCAGCTGCATTTCTTGCCTATTTTTCTCCCTCCCTCATCTCAAATATTTTCCCACCACTCTGTACTTAGGAAGGAAAGAAGGAAAGAAGGAGAGGGAGGTTCTGAGGGAACTCCTGCCCTGCTGCCCTTTTACCATCCCCTTGCCCCCTCCTCCTGGCCTATCCTGGAGGTCTCCCATCCTATTGCTAAGGAAGCTTTGGATACAAAGCCGGGTCTACTCCCATGGAGAGGAAATGGGCCTCCCTCTGACTTTGCCCTCATACCCATCATGAGCAACCTGGCTAAGGAGAGCAAGCACAGCAGCAGCAGCCTTGAAGAGGAGATAAGTGCAGCTGGGCACCCCCTTGGGAAGTGGGGCTGGGCTTGATGCCGTGGGTGCTTGAGGGCCAGGCTGCGCATTTGACCTCTGCTGTCCAGGGCTTCGGGAAGCCCGCACCACCATCCAGCCCCCCCCGCATGGCCTGAGAGGAACAGTGAGGCTCCTCCAGTGGACCATGCCTTGGCACTTGCCCTGGTCCCATCCTCTTCTGCCAGAGACCCTCAGATCTGTCCCACTCCTGCTCAGGCCCCCACAGGCCCCCTTGACGGGAACGATGTAGAGCTGGCCATGCCCACCCAGTGGGCCACACCCACTCCATCCACGCCCACCCAGTAGGCCGCACCCACCCTGGCCACACCCACCCAGCCCCCCAAGGGCAACCACAATGCTGATGCGGCCCTCAATGACATTGAGTTTGACACCCCTGGTCTAATCCATTTCCACACATTATCTTGTTTGCCATGACTTAAACAAGAGTTCCCTAACCTTTCCAGCTTGGCAGCCCAGAAGGAAAGGGAGCAGCAGGGAAATGTACATGCACGCGGACCGTGCGTGCATGCGCAAATGGGCACACGCACGACAGCGGCGCTAGCATGCACGCACATGCACAAGTGGACAACACGTATCCACAGCAGACAGCCCGCATGTGCAAACAGGCCACGTGTGCCAACATCATGCTGGTGGTGTGCTAGCGCCCCTGCGCGTGTGCAAATGGGGCCACTAGTGCCGCACAGTGATGCTACTGTGAGTGGGGCGGGATTCACCCGCTATTCCCATGGCCCAGTGGCCAACAGGCCACGGCCCGGTACCGGGCCGCGCATCATAGGTTGGGGACCCCTCACTTAAAGAATGTTTCGATTCCCTTTATCTAAATAACAGTTCTTGCACATTTTTGTCCACGTCACTTTCCTTGTTCTCCAGACCTATCTATCACCACCCAAGCAAAATCTCCTGTTCTGACATCTTTTTATTATGATGATTATGGTTGATTGTAGAATCTGCCAGATGTTTAGACTGGATTTGGCACTTTTGTCCACCCATTGAGGCCTTCCAAGGGACTGGGATAGGCAGATGTTGTTAATAATATTAAAGGATGTTAGCTGATCCAAGTTGTTGTTGCTGCTGTTGCTTTGCAGAGTTGGTACCTCTTGGCCCCAAATCTCATGTTTTATTAACACACCTTCAAAGGATATGTTGTACAAAAGAATATATAAAAGGTTACACATCTCTTGTATATGTGCTAGAAGTCACAGAATCCACCTTTAAAAAGGCCACTATACAGTATGTACCTTGATACATGTGGTCTTCGATTCTTAAAATGAGGACTAAAAATAATGCAGGCTAGGAGTTTATATCCTGGGTTTCAGATACCTGGGCCTCACTTAAATATTTGTCCAGTAAATGGGAGCAAAGATATCCCAAAGTTTGAGTACATAAATAGCAATAATACTTAGGCTTATATACTGCTTCACAGTGCTTTACACCCTCTCTAAGTGGTTAACAGAATCAGCATATTGCCCCCAACAATCTGGGTTCTCATTTTATCGACCTCGGAAGGATGGGAGGCTGAATCAACTTGGAGCTGGTCAAGATCAAACTCCTGGCAGTGAACAGTGAATTAACCTGCAATACTGCATTCTCGCCACTGCGCCACCACGGCTCATAAAATCCCATAATCTCTCACATGACAGCAAATAATTAGATGTTTCACTACCCCTTTGCTGCCATCATCTGGAGTTTTGCATCTCAGCCCTAAATGGCCTTAGATAAAGAAACAAGTTTCAATTTCTTAAAAAGGAAAACCATGAAGATCCTTGGGTTTAGTATATATTTGTTTTGGATTTCTGACCCATGCAGGTCATCAAATCTGTGTTGGCATAACAGATCATCTCTTATGCATAGCTAGCCAGGTTCCTTGAGAATATAATAAAAAGTAATTGTTGTGAAGGGAATCCGGGACAGCCAGCCAAAGAACAAGATGTACTTAACTTCTTGAAGTTGGAAGGATCGTCCTTCTTACTTCTGTTTTAATCTTACAAAAACACTTCTTGGTCTAACAGTGAAATAGAAGGAAATACAAGTATCAGAACATAAGGGCTATTTCATTCAAAAAGCTCCTGGAGAACATCTACTCTGGATTATATCCTTTCATTCAGGATATATAAACCATAGCTGGAAGACTTGCTATTTCCTGACTCAACATTTATATTGCTTTTTTCAAGGACTGCTGCATAAGTTATCTGCAAACAAAGCAAAAACTGAGGGCATTCCTAGTGAAAAATTCTACAATTCTGTTTAAATTAGGGATGTCACAAAAAAAATGGGCAATATGGAGCAACTCTACGTAATTTTTTTATAAGGCTCTAGAGCTTCTTCACTGTTGAATTCTCATGGCTGCATTGGGAGGTTTAAACAACAAAACTTTGCAGTGGAACTGCAAAAATGAAGTAGAAAAGCTAAGGCTCAAGATGAGCTAAAACTTGCAACAAATGTCAAAAATATTTTTTTAAAAATTCAACATGAAAAAAGCAAGGAAAAAGTCAAGGAAATGATTGGTCCACTAATGGGAGATGATGGCAAGGAAATGATGGGCTGCAGGGAGAAAGCAGAAATGCTTAATTTGCATCTGTCTTCACATAAAAGGAAAAAATAGTCTAACCTACTAAAAGTGGTACCGTAATAGACAGACTAGGAATACAAGGTAAAATAGGCAAAACAGGCATGGTGAAACAACATCTATCCAGTCTAGACAAGTTCAAATCACTAGGGCCAGATAGATTACATCCCAGACTGCTGAAGTAGCTGGTAGACGTGATCTCGGAACCGTATCTTTCAAAGATCCTGGAGCACCAGGGACTAGCAGAAGACTAGAAAAGAGCTTATGTAGTTCCCATCTTCAAAAAAGGAAAAAATGGATCCGGGAAACTACAGACCTGATATCAATACCTGGAAAGATCCTAGAAAAGATAATCAAGCAAGACTTAGAAGAAAGCAAAGCTATTATTAGAAGCCAACATGGGTTTGTAAAAACCAATCATGCCAAACAAATGTTATTGCATTCTTTGAGAATGTGATTAAATCAGTGGACAAGCAAAATGCTTTGGACATAGTATACTTGGACCTCAGTAAAGTATTTGACAAAATAGGGCACTAGGTACCCCAGTACTCTTCAATATCTTCATAAATGATTTGGATGAGGGGATAGAAGGGGAAGTCATCAAATTTGTAGACAACATCAAGCTAAGAGGAATAGCCAACACTTTAGAAGATAGGCCCAAGATTTAGAAGGATCTAGACAGATTTGAACATTGGGCCCTATCTAGCAAAATGCAATTCAGTGGTAAGAAAAGTAAAGTTTTGCATTCAGGCAAGAAAAATCAAATGCACAGGTACCTGGCTCAACAGCAGTAACTGTGAGTGAGATCTAGTAACTCTAGTGGACAACCACTTAAGTATGAGCCAGCAGTTTGCTGCACCTGCCAAAAAAGCTGATGCAGTCCTAGGCTACATCAATAGAGGAATAGTATCAAGTTCATGTGAATTATTGGAATCCCCATATACTGCTTTAGTAAGACCACACTTGGAATACTGCATCCAGTTTTGATCACCATTATTCAAAAAAGATATTGAGACTCTAGAAGGAATGCAGAGAAGAGCAACAAAGATGATTAGAGGGCTGGAGGCTAAAATATATGATGAGATGATGAAGGAACACGGTATGTCTATCTAGTCCAGGAGTATGCAACCTTGACAACTTTAAGACTTGTGGACTTCAGCTCCCAGAATTCCTCAGCCAGCTATGTCTGAGGAATTCTGGTCTAGTCTAACAAAGAGAAGGACTAGGAGTGACATAATAGCAGTCTTCCAATATTTGAGAAGATGCCACAAAGAAGAGAGCTATTCTCCAAAGCACCTGAGGGCAAGACAAGAAGTAATGGAGGGAGATTTATCAAAGAGAGAAGCAACTTAGAACTAAGAAAAGAAGAAATTTCCTAACAATGAGAACAATTAATCAGTGGAATGGACTGCCTTCTGAAGTTATGGGTGCACCATCACTGGAGGTTTTTAAAAAGAGATTGGACAGTCATTTGTCCAGAACAGTATAGGGTCTCTTAGTGGCGGGATTCAAACACCTGAACATCCAGTTCTCTGCGTGGATGCAGGCCTGGGACTTCGAGGCCTAGACCGGACTTTCGGTAGTGACATCAACAAACTTCCGGCAAGCCATTCTAGGCTGGGAGTCCTCCACCAGGCCGAGAACGGATTTCCGGAAGTGACATCCACGCACTTCCGGTGGGCTATACTAGGCTTGGGAGACCTCCTCCAGGCCTCCAAGGCCTAGAATAGACTTCCAGAAGCAGCATGGGTTCAGCCGGTTCTCCGAACTCAACAAAATTTAGCTACTGGTTCTACCGAACTGGTGCGAACCGGCTGAATCCCACCACTGGGTCTCTTGCTTGAGCAGGGGGCTGGAGTAGAAGACCTCCAAAGTCCCTTCTAACTCTGTTATTCTGTTACTATATCAATGCTATATCAGCTCTAATAGCTGGCCTGGGTGATGCTTAAGGCAACCTCCTCATTCATTCATTCATTCATTCATTCATTCATTCATTCATTCATTCATTCTAGTCTAATCTATAAACTATCTGCTAGGTAGATATGATATACCCAGGCTCTGGCTCATAAGGCTGTGAGCTCTGGAGTCGGGAGGGGGGGGAAATCTATGAATTTGAAGAAATTGACCCGCATCACATTCACATCACTGCAAGCTTGCAGTGATTCACATGGGAAACAGGTGAAAGCCATTGAAATGGCAGCATTTGTCTTCCCAGAAAAAGCATTCAAACAAGCCTAACAGGAAAACAGACAAATGTGATTGACCAGATGGCCCTTTTCTTGCTCGCACTGAAGACATGCCACAATATATTCTCCTTCCCTGTCTGCCCCTCTCTGTCTCTCTCTCTCTCCCTCCCTCCCTCGCTCTCTTTCTATTTCTCTGTAATCTAGGACAAATACTTTCCCTTGCAGGTTTGCATTGTCAGGAGGGGTTGGCAAGGTGCTAGTGGTGTTTGAAAAGATTTCCTTCAGTCTGCTGAAAAGAAAATAAATGCTGTACTGGATGAGAAGAGGGAATAATGCCTCACTGTAGAGGTGCGCAGACGCGCACGAATTCCTGCTCGGAACTTGATTCCCCTGTCTTGGTTTAATGCCTGTTGGAATTTCACCAAGTAATTTTGAAGTCTAAATTCCAGCATTTAACATTTCAAAAACGGTACGGGAAAAGATACAAGAAGACAGAAGAAACTGTCCACAAGCAGACAGTTGGACAACCGAGGGAAGCAGCTGCCTGCTTTTCTTCAGCAGGAGCAAAGAAAGTTCTCCTCTCCACCAGCCGAAGGAGCTGACCGCAGATTTTTATGCATTGGCATGAGTCCAACTGTGGAAGATAAATTCATCTCTTTAGAAATCTCTGAATAACCTTGAACCTGTAAATGCCCAGCCTTTACCGAGCTACACACACAGTCCACTTGCAAAGAATAAAATGCCGCTGCTCATTTCTTATCTTTTGTAGTTTACAGACTAAAGTTTAATGAGGTTTCTATGTTTCACCGGGGTAGGGCAGTTCTTCAATAGCTGAGCCACTTTTATTAAAAAAAAAAAACTTCATTCTCTCTCTCTCTCTCTCTCTCTCTCTCTCAAATAAAATAAATAAGAGAATGTTTTTCAAGAGTGACATTATATAGCAGGTACAGCAACTGGTTCAAGATAATTGCTCCTAAATCCCCAAGTGCCTAAAAAGTACTTTATTAGCCTGCTGAGGAAAAATAAAATGCACAGATACAGCAGTATCCCTGCACAGGTGGAAGCCACTGTTTACATAACCGTTTTAGTACTAACAGGAGTAAAACCAGGCAGGGGAGAACTATGAAAACAGAGGACGTAGCTGCAGTGGAAGAAGCCTTAACCATACCCTGTGCTTACTCTGGGAATACTCCTGTGGTACTCCCTACAACAACCTAGTGTGGTTAACAGTCAGGCAGACAAAAATTGTTCCAGAAATCTGCTCCACTGGACTCTTTCCTTTCTCTGCAAGGCATTATGATCAACTGTCTAGTGGGATGGGTCCAGGAGGGGGAAGAGGAGACGAAGAAAGACTAACTCCACCACAGAAATGTGTTCTTCTGGATTCTCTCTCTTGCTCCAAATACCCTCTTCGCCTGAAATCCTATACGGAGAATCCTAAAAGATCATGCAATAAAGTCTTTATTGGATTTAGAGTTGCAACTCTTTTGATTGTTAGCAACTTTGGAAGTATTGCTCTCCTGGAAGGTAGAATGTGAGTATTTTGAGTAAAATAAGCAATGTTACTCCTGCAAAGCATGATTCCTGCAACATTTGAATGAATGGAGAACTCCCAAAACTAGTCTTCCTTTCCTGTTTTTCCATAATAAAGGACATTTTATTTTAACCTAATTCCACCAGAAGTGTATCAACTCCAGCCAGGAGAATATAATGACAAGAGCTTTCCATCTATGAAATATCTAACCAGTTCCAGATATGGCTCCCAACCAAAGTATAATTCTTGCAAACTACCCTTTATTTTCACAGTGTCTGGCTTATGGTAGATTTTGCTGCTGGTGAATAGGAATTCAATCTTACAGTATTTCTATCTTGGTTTGAGAACATTTGTCAGAATTTCTCTGCTACAGCAATAGCAATAAGACTTGTATACCACTTCACATTGCTTTACAGCCCTCTGGGAGCAGTTTACAGAATCAGCATGTTGCCCCCAACAATTGGGTCCTCATTTTACTGACCTCGGAAGGATGGAAGGCTGAGTCAACCCTGAGCCGGTGAGACTTGAATTGCCAAACTGTTGGCAGTCAGCAGAATTATCCTGCAATACTGCATTCTAGCCACTGCACCACCACAACTCTTGTATGAGTCATATAAGACATATAGGGCAACAATTATGTAAATATACCATGAAGCTGATCCTCCTGTTTCTTAGAGCAATTTTTCCCACCGTGTCATTGTCCAAATGTGCTTGGCTATAATACAAGGACTTCCCTGTGAGGGTTGTTCTGACGTCCAGTTTGTTTTTTCCTTTTTCTTTATTGCTGGCAGTTCCTTTTCATACTTAGTGACTTCTCTAAGTTCATTCCATAATTACTCTGGTCCTCTGTCAATGAAATTCAAGACTTTGAAAAGATTGGTGATGTTCTCTTTGAAAATGGTGATCATATCATGGAAACTGACCGGCTTTCTTCTTTTTCCTTAGCTTAACCTGGACTCTTGCACATGAGAAATTTGTGATCTGTACACAATCAGCGCTTGGCCATGACTTTGATGTTATAATGGAGCTCCTCCACCTCCATTTAGCAATAATATAGCCAATTTGATTTATATATACACTCTGTTTGGTGATGTCCATGTATAGATGAGTCATTTGGGTTGTTTGAAGGCAGTGTGGTAGTATGCAATAAATATGAAAAATATAAGTATAAATAATATCTAGGCATTATTATAATTTCTCCCATCATTTTTCAGCTCTTTATGGCACTCCAAGTCATTAGCTGCTGGTATTGCTCATAATGCCTACTTAAATATAGTAATTTGAGGGCTCACATACGTGCTACTAGATTTCTTTTTTCTCCATTTTTTGGGGAGCTATTAAAAAAGACAGCACATGTGGTACAAGTATTGAACAGAATTGGTGAAATGGCAACTTATTAAAAGAATCTGTCTTACTTCAGACTTGAACTGGATTAATACAGTTCCAGTCCCCAAGAATCTTAGTTTTAGAAGCATGGGAGTAAGGTTTACTAAAAAAAACTGCTAATACAAAAACAGACTAAAGTAACTTACTTTGAAATGTTGGACAATTATTGGTTACTAAAATGGTATAAGGCTGGCATAAGTTTGTGCAGCACTTTGACCCAAGACCAGGAAAAAAGAATAGCAATGATTCTTTAGGGTGTTATTTGTGTTACTGACAATTCCTATGTTCACATTCACATATACTCAACCCCTTTTTGAACCGGGAATCCAAAAAAATTGCACAATCCTAGGGTGCAGCACAAATAAAGCTTAACTTTATAAATTCAGAAGAAATAAACTTGTCTCAATCAGGAACTTAATGATGAGAAATTACTTTTAAGTTTCAAAAACTTTATCCATTATATAAATAACAGTTTTGTACACTTCTTACAAATAGTTAGCAATAGACCCTATTGTTCACTTTCTTTCTTTCTTTCTTTCTTTCTTTCTTTCTTTCTTTCCTTCCTTCCTTCCTTCCTTCCTTTTTTCTTTTTCTTCCTTCCTTCTTTCCTTCTTCCTTCCTTTCTTTCTTCCTCTCTCCCTCCATCCCTGCCTGTATTCTATGCTCTTGTAATCAAAGTTTTGTAAGCCAATGCACTATTAGCCACTCAGAAGATATGGGGTTGGGGTTTTTTTTTTGTGTTTTTTTGTTTTTGGACTATAGAGAGATTATGGTGTTGGTTAGGGATGATTACCAAAAGGAGCAAGTGACACAGTTGCACAATACTCATTTGCATAAAGAAAAGAAGCCATAGAATTACTGGAGCGCTCCTGGGCCATAAAAATGTCATTCCCTATAATAGGAAGGATCCTCAATGGAACAGTCTTTGCCCATATTATAGCAAATGAAACTTAATGATGGGCCACAGGACACAGCATTTTGTCTAAAACTCTTTGTGCATACCAGGGTAGCTGAAGGATAAAATTATACACTGCTTCAGTAAACTATCTTTTACCCAAGCCACGTTTGGAAGCAAACGACATTTTTTCCCCCCAAGTCATACTTTTACCCAGGTATAAATTGCAATGGGTACAAATGACAGAACTGCATTTCTTTAGGTGGAAAAAGAGGCAATCATAACAAATTATACTTTTCTAAAGTTATCATCAGTCTCTGTCAAATTGTTCTTCAAACAGCGGTCTGGAAAAACCACCCGATTCGCCTTTAATTTACACAGATGTCTACTTTCCTTTGTGCTACTTCTATCCTTGGGATGGCAACTTCCATTTTTTTGTAAAGGCTTGTGTTGTTCTGAAGGCTTAAAAGATGAACGGTGGTATTTTTATCCTATTATCATGCAAATTCTGCTTTTACCCCCTTAATGATCTATAAACACAAAGGGTTGGATAATCACTCTACTATAATTATGATGGATGAAGAGAAGGTGAGATGATGTAACCACATCAAAGTATGTTCTCTTAAGCACAAAGAACCCCCAGGTCCAAAGTCTTTTAAGTACACAAAGCAGAAACAGGGCTTTCACTGCCCAGTCCCTCATCTTAGATTGGCCTTTATTAAATAGAGACAAGCCACAAAGTTTTCCTCACTAACTTCAAGCTTGCTTAATGAAGTCCTAGCTGGTGAAGATTTTCCGGGTTGTGACTACTAATGCTCTCCCAATGTGAGACTGCTCCAGTCACTCCAAGCAGTTGGTGTTTTATAGTACAATTAAGAGATTTCTTGTTAACAATGTTTAGCTGCCAAACTATTGTTAAATCAATATGTAACAGCTTGGCAGTAAATTCTTAGGGCATGCTTGGAAAAAAAAATATTTAGAAGAAATTCTTCAGAACAAAAAGAAACGGGACACTTCTCTGCTATTCACCAAAGCAGATTTTGATCTGTTTGTTGATTGAGTTTATAGGGCTGCCCAATGTGAACAATCCCAGATACAATAAACCCCCCAAATAAAGCAAGATAATTTCAATTAAAATTCAACCAGATATTAATAGGTAACCAGAAACATTTGTAACTCCCTCCAGATGGAGACTAGTATCTTGTTTCAGATTGCCCCATAATTAAGATTCCAGCTAAAATACTTTAATTTAGCTGAATGATACTACAATTCCCACAAACTTTAGTCTACAATAAGCAAAGATCTTTGGGGAATCTCTATTTATCATCTATCTATCTATCTATCTATCTATCTATCTATCTATCTATCTATCTATCTATCTACCTACCTACCTACCTACCTACCTACCTACCTACCAACCAACCAACCAACCAACCAACCAACCATCTGTCTTATAAGGTCCCCCATAAGGCTGCTGACAAAATTCTGGGCAGCAAATATACAGTGCAAAACAAACAATAACAAAACATCTGTAATAGGTTGTGAGAATAACCTTGGGAGACAGGAGGAAGAGCTGGAGCCAGGGCAACTGTCAGACAAGAGATAGCCCACAGAAGGAATTGGGGTTGGAGAAAGCATCTCAGAAGGGACCCTTCCTGCAAAATGAAGGAAAGTGAGGCGAGAAGTGCTTTTAGGCTTGCAAGATTCTGTTATTGTAATTTTACAATAAAGGTAGTATCAGTATTCATGATATTGGTTTCCAATAAAACTTCAATAACAAAATAGAAGGTAGAACACCTGCAAAATTTATTTATTTTATTTTATTTTTTATTTTACAAAATTTATATGCCGCCCTTCTCCCCATGGGACTCAGGGCGGCTCACAGCATATTAAAACAATATACAAAATTACCCCTTCTGAAGCTCCCACACTAACAGCCTGATCTTAATTTCTAGGGAACAGCCAGGTCCTTATAACCTTTCAAAAGACCAGTAAGATTGAGGTTGTACCTCTGGGGGAAGCTGTTGTTCCATAGGGCAGGTGCCATGCTAGAGAATATCTGCTTCCTAAGCCCATCCTGTGATATTGTCTCATTGATCAGACCCAGAGAATGCCCACTGTGCCAGATCTGGTGACACACTACTGGGGAGAGGCAGTCCCGCGAGTAACCTGCCCCCATGCTATGTAGGGCTTTAAAGGTAATAACCAACATCATGAATTGTGGAGCCTCATCCCTCAACTTTGCAAATACTTTTAATCCTTGGGTAAACTAAATACCTGCAGAAAAGGGATATACAGACATTTTCATTTTTTCCATTTTCATAAAGCTATCTTAATATAGATAAAATAACCAGAACAATATCTCACAAATGAAAATAAATATACTATATGCTTGGAAGCTTGGAAGAGTAAACCTTTGGTTCCCTATGACTGACTCAGATTGGATCCTGCAGAACAATATCTCTCTAGGGTGAAAAACTAAGTCATTGACAAGATATTATGCATATAAAAACTATTTTTTTTTATTTTCAACATACACCCAGACTTTGTGGTTACTTATAGAAATTTTCCCTGACACAGTCCAAGAGTAATTCGGTCGTGCAAATGTGAAATGTAGATTCCCTCCACCAAACCTAAAGAATGAAGGCTCTATCTATGATCCATTCCCACCAGATGCAGTTTCTGTATCATTTCATTAGAAAATGTATGCACACATATACAGACATGGAAATGAAAAGTAGGGTTCCACCTTCACCAATTTGAAATCAAGATAATTTTCTACCAACCATAGTTGCCAGACTGGCAAAGCACATCCACCAGATCCCAGAAAAAAAATAATCTGTTCCTGTTCTGATCAGGTTTGCTTTGTTCTGAAATGCAAACGGAAAAGTTTACTTTAAAAAAAAATAACTTTTATTGCAAGATTTCTACCTAGACGATAAGAAATGCATTCAAAGAAAGAAGGAAAGAGGGGAGAAAGGAAAAAAATATAGTAAAATAGATATCAAAAAATCAAAAAGAACAGAGCAGAGAAAAATTACAGAAAAAAGAAAATAAAAGAATGGAAAACATAGATAGATAGATAGATAGATAGATAGATAGATAGATAGATAGATAGATAGATAGATAGATAGATAGATAGATAGATAGATAGATAGATAGATAGATAGATAGATAGATAGATAGATAGACGGACAGACGGACGGACGGACGGACGGACGGACAGACAGATGAGAGAGAATCTTCTGATCCTCTCGGCAGTTATACATACAATTCTAATCAAACCTCTCTGCCTAAAATTACATCATATTTTCCTTCTTTCCTAAACCAGTTCTTTCTAATCATCAAACTATAAGTCATAAAATCATTTTCCTTCTTATGCCCAAAGTCCATAAGGCATGTCTGATCATTGATGAAGGTCAGTAATGACTTTTCTCAAAGAAATCTGTTTATCCATTCCAGCAAGTTCTATCAGTTTCACCAACCATTCCTCCATGGTGTGTAATGCCAGATCTTTCCATCTTTGTGCATATAACCCCAGGAAACATTTATTTATTTTTTCCAACCTTGCCCTCCAAATCCTCTCCTATACTGAACTTGACTGAAAATTCACTGTGACTTTTCAATGCACTCTTCATTATTATTTAAAAGAAAAAGAAAAAGAAAAGCTGCTAGGAGAAAAAGGAGCATGTTCCTTCTATCTTAACATTACAGATCAGAGCCATTCTGGCAAGTTTGATCATGTTTTTTTTATTTGAATCAAGTCAAGGCCTGCTTTTATAGATCATTTGCACAATAGTCTGGAGTGGTATATGCAGTGAGCAAAAAGAACCAGACTACAAAGGTGAGAAGGAGGGTGGGAATGCTGCCTTTATAAGATACATCTATTCCCAGAACTATTTTTATATATATATATATTAAAAAAAAGCAATTCAGTCAGTCTGCCTTAGAATATAAGAAGGAAAGAATTTCCTTCTGCGGTTACTTTGTGCTCTGAGTAGCTATCCCTATTGTTCTCCACAAGACAGAAAACTCTTTTCTATAGCCCCTACCTTTCCATTTCAGTTCAGAACAAAACAGAAGTACTGTAAGTAACCATTTTTGAGAGATGACAACAAATGAAATTGTGCAGTCTAAACATTTCTGAAGCTTGGAGACAATACTTTTCAGAGGTTGAGAGTCTTCTGAGAAAGTCTGAAGAGCACTTGAAGCAAATGGGGAGGCTTATTTCTGGACCAATCTGCTGTAGGGTTCAAAACGAGAGCAGAACAGCCACAAAATGAGAATTCCTGGCTTTTGAATGAGAAGCTACCATCAAAACAACATACTCTATCACCTGCGCCTCCTCCAGCTCCATGTTTTATGTGATCATCTTAACCATCCTTTAGTACAGAATGCTGCAATTCGTTGTTGTTGTTGTTGTTGTTGTTGTTGTTGTTATTCATTAGACATAAACCTCAGTCAACTGAACGTTCAAATTGGCTGGCGCTGATGGTTGACACGGGTTGCTACCAGCATCGTAGGTGTCAACCAGGTACCTCCTTAAAATTTAAGATGTTCCGAGTAGTGCAGTTTTTTTGTAACATTGCTGGAGTTACTGCAGGAAGCTGCAGTTTCTTGATGTATTTTGCAAAGTTTTTCGACATAGTTCCCAGTGCCCTGATGACAATGGGTATCACTGTTACATATTTCATCCATAATCACGCAGTTTCGATGGCCAAGTCACAATATTTTGTAATTTTTTCCTGTTCTTTTTCTTCGACTCTGGCATCTCCTGGTACAGCGATATCAATCAGCTGTACACTTCGGTTCTCTACAACTGCGATATCTGGCGTGTTGTGTTCCAAATGGCGATCTGTCTGTATTCGAAAGTCCCACAAGATCTTCACCCTCTCATTCTCAACAACTTTTTCCACCCTATGTTCCCACGACTTTTTGGACACAGGCAAGTCGTATTTTTTATACAATGCCCAATGGATTAATTTAGCAACTCGGTCATGTCTAGCTTTGTAATCAGTTTGCGCAATTTTGCTGCACTCACAGATTAGATGTGAAACAGTTTCAACTTTGTCATTGCAAAGTCGGCAATTTGGATTGCCAGTGGATTTTTGTATCTTCGCTTTATTATTATTATTATTATTATTATTATTATTATTATTATTATTATTATTATTATTATTATTATTACTATTATTATTATTATTATTATTACTATTATTTGCACTAAAAATGCAGGACAATCTAGGAAAAGTAATGTTGAAGACAGACCCCCTCATTGACATCTCCCCAGCTAGCTAGACTGTTAAATCATATTTTTCATTTACCAAATCTCAAAAGGGAAGGCCTTTGCTAGTTTTGCACTGTAATACATTTTGCTTTTGTGGAATTAGACCTTTTGCTAAAATGCAACCTTCGTATTTTGAGCAGAGAGGGGAGGGTAACAATTCCTATAATAAAGAATCATTTGATCAGCTAGAGAAGCCCTTTGGGACTTATTCCTACTAGACATTTTCAGGAAGCCCAGGTGGGATTTTGATTGATGGGAGATGGGTGTAGCAATATGGGTGGGGAGATTACGGCATAGACCAGTGGTGGCGAACCTATGGCACAGGTGCCACAGGCGGCACTCGGAGCCCTCTCTGTGGGCATACGTGCTGTTGCCCCAGCCTTACCTCCCCCTGCAACCCCCTCCTCTCCAGCAGCCCCCCTGGAGAGTTGCCCCCGAGCGTGGCCCACACAAAGCAGCGCAGCCAAGAACATGGCAGCCAGGCAGCATAGACAAGACTCTGCCCTCACACTCCATCATGCAGTTGATGGTGCAGGGCGCGGGCAGAGTGTGTGGCCGCCATAGTGCTGCTAGGCTGCCTGGACAATCTGTGGTGGGCCCTGGAGGCAGTGAGTGGTCCTGTGGGCAGGCGGGACAGGGGATGGGGGGGCAGAGCAGGGGCGGGGCCAGTTTTTGGGCACTCGGTCTCTAAAAGGTTCGCCATCACTGGTATAGACCCTGTGTTTGCACAACACACTTATTTATGTTTAACTTATTCCTGGTTTACTCAATACATCCAGTTCTCTGGGTTTGCAAGATGCATTGAACCGTAAATTAATCACGCTGGCTGGGTTTGTGTAATAAGCAAGGCTAACATGTGATGGCTAGCTGTCATGCAAACCCAGCCAGAATGTTTAGAAGAGTCCATTGTGAAGATTGATAGCTAATTTCTTAAAATCCTTGGACCTGTCATTTCTTGGAGGATTCCTAACAAAGACTAAACATAAAACTCGCTTATGCTTGCTTTGGAATATGTTGCATCAACCAAATGACCATATGTTTGGCTGAACAGATGAACTGCCTTCTGTGAGCTTCTGCTGATATTTAACAGCAGAGATAGAGATAACTCTGGGTGAAGAAGAATAAGCTAGTTCTTCCTTTAATCTGTGGAGAATCAGGGATTTATGAAGGCATCATTTGATGCTTTCTCTATCTGGGGCTAACATCTCTTCCAGTTACTTCTGTTATGTAACTGTTATGGGACAACAATCAGTCATATGGTCGTTCTAATGAAGATGTATTTTGCACATAATGCTAACTCACAATCTGATTTGTTTCACGCTGGCTTCATGCTCTGTGAACCTAGCCACTGGGTTTATAAACATGGTTAATGGCTCAGTAGCTGAGCCAGGTCACGCTGTCATGATCAGAAAGCCACATCTGAAACAACAACAAAATTAGCAGTGAATCCAGTCCTTGTGTTCCCTGTCTGCTCACCACTGGGGATTTCTGCTCCTTGTGGCATGTTCTAACACTTGTAACATTCCATTCCAGACCAACCTTAGAGGTGACAGGATCTCCTGGGACCTGATGTAGCTCAGGTGTGGGCATTGGGAGGCCAAAGTACAGAGCAACACATTCCTGTTTTATGATCAGACTTTGACTTGCTGGGGGCAGGCACTGGCACCAAAGTAGACAGGTTTCAACCCACCAGAAGACTTAGGAATTCGAAACAAAGCAGAGAAGACACTGTAGGTCTCAGCTCTTGACCCAAGAGGTCAGATATTCTGTTGACAGACATTCTAGTGGTACAGCTTTCTCGAGTATTCTCTTTGAGTTGAAAAGGTGCAGGAGGCAGGTCCAGCAGAGTAACCGGCACAGGCTGCATTTGACTGCATTATAGAAGGAAGAAGGAACTACTCGTTGTGTAGCAAAAAGGCACCAAATCAAAACGCTTTGAGATTTGTATTTATTTTGTATGGCCTGTATCTGAGCCTGTTGATAAAATGTGAGGTTTCCATCCTTAGAAATAGAAACACAGCGCTAACACAAAATAAAACAACACAAGCAAACTCAGTTCCCTCGAGCAGTGATGCCATCTGTTTTTTTCCCCCTGAAAGGGTAGCTGTGCTTTTTAACCCCCACATCATAAACAGACATCCAGAAGAAAGAAATGTTTTCTACCAAGCAGAGATAGGGAAGATCTTTGCAACCCCCTGGAGGTTATTAATTCTAAATCTGATGCAAAAGTTATTTCCTGAGAAGAAAACATAGGTGCTCATTACTTGAACGGGCTTTGCCTACCTTTCCTCGGCTTCCTGGAGATGATTATCTATGTGTTTATTTGAAGATACAGCTAGAAGCTGCAGCCTCAAAGAAATGAACACAAAGCATGTTATTTCCTCAGAATCCCAGAAACATCTGCATGATTTCTACCAAGCATCTACCTATAGGTTGGTGTCTGAAGAACTAAATTAACATCTATCTGCTGAAAGAGTTTTATTTGGGGTTTTTTACATGTCCTTCTTTTCTTAAATAGCTAAATAAGCACATGGGTGTGTATGTCTGTCCATATTTATTTAGCTCGAGTGTGCCACTTTATTACTTTGTGGGGGCATTCTAATTATTATTAATAATTTAAATTTATTACAGCTGCCTACTCTAGTAAACTCTGGGCAGCTTACAAATACCAAACTGTAAAAATAGTTAAAATGGGCAACATCACAAATATCTTGAACTAAAACACACTTAACAATAGCAAACCACACCAAGGGTTCCAGAGACACATTATCCCAGGTCTGAGGTCAAAGACAGGCTTTAAGGACTTTTTGGAATCCTAGGAGAGAGGATACCATCAGTATCTTTGGGGAGATGCTCTTCCAGAGGATGGGGGGGCCACCACGGAGAAGGCATGCTTCCTCCGTCCCACAAGATGACAGCATTTAATAGAAGGACCTGAAGGATACCCTGTTTGATGAAATAAGGCCCCCCTCATTCAAGAGCTCATTCAAGAGGGGGGAGCGGACCTGGCAGGTATCACCGAGACCTGGTTGGGCATGGAAGGGGGAGTTCCCCTTGTTGATCTATGCCCACCGGGTTTCCAGGCATTCCATCAGCCGAGGGCCCGGGGCAGGGGCGGTGGGGTAGCGGTCATTATAA
>NW_015387347.1:313557-314914 GCF_001527695.2 Protobothrops mucrosquamatus | reverse complement strand
CACCGGGTTTCCAGGCATTCCATCAGCCGAGGGCCCGGGGCAGGGGCGGTGGGGTAGCGGTCATTATAAGGGAGAGCCTATGTCCGAGGGAGGCCACTGTGCCTCAGATAGACGGTGCAGAGTCCCTCCTTGTGAAGTGGGGGCAAGGGGTGCAAGTGGGCCTGTTGATAATATACCTGGCCCCCTGCTATGTGTCAACAGCCCTGCCTGAGCTGGCTGACGTGATAGCCGGGGTGGCGGTTGAGACCCCCAGACTTATAGTCATGGGGGACCTCAACCTGCCATCGGCGGGTGAAACGTCGGCGGCGGCTCGGGAGTTCTTGGCCTCCATGACGACCATGGACTTGACCCAATTAGTTCATGCCCCCACTCACATGGGAGGACATACACTAGATCTAATTTTTGTCTCTGGCCAGTGGCAGAATGATCTGGAAATGGGGGAGATAAATATAGAGCCCTTGTCATGGTCAGATCATGCACTTCTTAGGATGGACTTCCGGACCGCTTCCCCCCGCCGCAGGGAGACGGAACCGCCTAGATGGTTCCGTCCCAGGCTCCTGATGGACCTGGAGAGGTTTCTGACGGAGCTTGGGCCATATCCGGAGGATTTAGGTCACGACTCGGCGGAAAATCTGGCGGTGGCCTGGGATGTGGCCGCAGCCGCAGCACTGGACCGAGTCGTGCCGTTGCGGCCTCTGACCCGACGTAGATCTCAACTAGCTCCTTGGTTTACCGAGGAGCTGAGAGAGATGAAACGCCGGAAAAGACTCCTAGAGAGCAGTTGGAGGGCTACCCGAACCGAATCCGACCGAACACAGGTAAGGATACATATTAGATCCTACCTTGTGGCAATGAGGGTGGCGAAGTCTAATTACTACTCCACCCTCATTGCGTCATCAGATAATCGCCCAGCCACCCTCTTCAGGGTGACCCGCTCCCTCCTTCAATTGAGGGGGGGGACCCCCTGGTGGGGAGGGCTGAGGATTTTGCACAATATCTGTATGACAAAGTCGCTCGGATCCGAGAGGGCTTGGACTCTGACTGGGTGGCCCCGGGGGAGGTGGCGGGAGCAGGTCTTGAGACTATTATATGGGAGGAGTTTGACTCTGTGGCTCCCGAGGACGTGGACAGGATCTTGGGGAGGCTGAATGCAACCACGTTTATTGGATCCGTGTCCCTCCTGGCTGGTACTGGCGGCTCGGGAGGGTACACGAGCCTGGCTCCAGGGAATTATAAACGCTTCTTTACGGGAGGGTGCCTTCCCCGCGGTCCTAAAGGAGGCGGTGGTGAGGCCCCTCCTTAAGAAGCCTTCCCTGGACCCAGATGTATTGGCTAACTATCGCCCAGTCTCCAACCT
>NW_015387347.1:253339-312707 GCF_001527695.2 Protobothrops mucrosquamatus | reverse complement strand
GGGTGATCCCTGATCTCCCTTCCTTCCGCCGCGCCCTTAAGACATGGTTATTTCAGCTTGCAGGACTGGCCTAGGGGAAATTTTTAGTGGGGGTTTTAAAATAATTTTAAATTACTTAGGCCAATTATTAATATTTGTTTTTTAATCATGTTTTAACTGTAGTTTTTGGTATTTTGTAGTTTTTATCTGGTTGTTAGCCACCCTGAGTCCGCAAGGAGAAGGGCGGGATATAAATAGAAGCAATAAACAAACAAATAAATAAATAAATAAATAAATAAATATACCAGGTGGGCAGAAACAGCTGGAGATACAATCCCTTGGTTGATGGAAAGCAGGCAACAATATGTTAGTTTATAAGACAATCCTTAGTCTAGAGCAGGGGTGTCAAACTTGCAACGTCACGTGACGTGTCGTGACGTATCGCAACTTTTTTGCCATTGCCAGCAATGGGGTGGGCGTAGTTTCACTATGATGCATCCGGCCCGTGGGCCAGCAGTTTGACACCCCTGGTCTAGAGGTTGTACATTACTCAGAATATCATGAACATGCTTAGGATGAAATTGGGCTTTAAATGTGTGGCACACTGGCTGAATGTGCACCAACTGACTAGTACTGTGTCCTTGCTGATAGCAATGATCATTGCACGACTATTAAACTGTATTATAAAAAATGATAAACGAAAGCAAAACCTTCACACCGCAGTAGGAGTTATTATCTGCAGGCCCGTCTGATGTGACAGCCGTAGCATAGAGAGGATTGTGACCTGAAATATTAAGAGGAGTAAATGGTGACGAGTATCAACCGATGAGCAAAATGTAAGGAAGAAAAATAGAGATGTTGTGGGTTTGGGAAATTAAGAGATAGGTGAACAGGGCTAGATGACCTTGTGAAGTGGAAATGCATGAACACAAATCTTAAACGAAAGGTGTAAGCTTAGTTATGAAAGACTAAATATGATATGAGAAAGATATTTCCCTTTGGAATATCATCCTTTCAGAAATTAGACTGACCTCCCCACTTTGACACTCTTTCGTAAGTCCGGAAGACTTGGCTTTGCCAGCGGGCCTGGGGAACCTAGAATGAGATGGAGCCCATCAAATGGCTTATTTGACTGTTTGTTGTCGCCGGGGGTGAAGGCGGGGGATTATTGTGTTTTATTTTTATTTTATTTTTTTCTATACTGTGTTTTATTGCTTGTAAGCTGCCTAGAGTCACTGCAAGCAAATAGGCAGCTATATAAATTTAATAAATAAATAAATAAATAAATAAATAAATAAATAAATAAATAAATAAATAAATGCTTATCAAAGTAGGAATTCGTAATCACTGAATTCCATGTTACAGTCTTCTGAATGATGATGGTGATCACCATCATTATAAGTAATAGTAGGGTTTGGGAAACTGTATTTTTCCTTAAAACATGATTGATTTTATTGTTTTTTTTATAAATTTAATAAATAATAATAATAAGTTAATGATCAAGAAACCCGTGAAGGATGCATGGGTGATCAGAGGTTCTAGTGATAGTTCAGATCCTGATAAGGCGGCAGCAAGATTGGATCTCAGGGGGGAAAGCAAAACAAAAGTAAAAGAAGGACGAGAAGATATGTAAAAGCATTTGAAAATAGTTTCTCAAAAGAATGAATATCAAGTAGATGCAAAGAAGATGTGGAAGCTGCTTGGAAAAGAATTACTGCATGTTGCCAGATTCCACAGCAGTGTGTGGAGTTAAGCCAATGGGAAGTTTGAAAAAGAAGGCCACATAGAATGCTGAAGCAAAACAGGTGTGAAAGAGAAAGGCATGGATATAAAATTCCACCTGTAGTAACTGCCAGAGGGATCTTGGAGTGCTAATGGATAATCATTTAAATATGAGTGTGCTGCAGTTGCCAAAAAACCCAACGCAGTCCTAGGCTACATTAATAGAGGGATAGAATCAAGTTCACGTGAAGTGTTAGTACCACTCTATAATGCCTTGGTAAGACCACACTTGGAATATTGCATCCACTTTTGGTTGCCACAATATAAAAAAGATGTTGAGATTCTAGAAAGAGTGTAGAGAAGAACAACCAACATGATTAGAGGACTATAAAATAAACAGTTGCAGGAATTGGATATGTCTAGTTTAATGAAATGAAGGACTAGGAGGTGACATGATAGCAATGTCCCAATATCTAAGGGGCTGCCACAAAGGAGAGGGAGTCAACTTATTCTCCAAAGCACTTGAAGGCAGGACAAGAGGCAATGGAGAGATCCAACACAGAACTAAGAGAAATTTCCTGACACTTAGAACAATTAATTAGTAGAACTGACTGCCTCAAGATGTCTTGGCTGCTCCAACATAGAGATTTTTAAGAAGAGATTGGACAACCATTTGTCTGAAATTGTATAGGATTTCTGCTGAGCAGGGGGCTGGACTAGAAGACCTCCAAGGTCCCTTCCAACTCTGTTATTCCATTGAAATCATTGCAGCATTATTTGGGCCTACAGAAAAAAATAGATGAGGATCGAATTGAAAGAAGAGGGATGAGGGAATAGGAAAACTGGATGGGGCTGATGAGGCCACCTAAAGAACATAAAGTAGTGAAAGGAACAGTGTAGGCATAATGAACACAAAGACATCCACAAGAATAGAAAGTTATGGAGCAATGTAACACATGTTGTTTGTATAAACAACTTATAACTTTTCTTTTCTCTTATTTCCTATCTTGGTTTGATTTTGATAATTGCTTATTCTTTCCCTGCTTTGCATAATGCTGCCTACCCAGAAAGGGAATAGGATGATGGCTATGTATACATTTTCTTTCCCAAATCATAACATCTAAATAATAATAAAAAAAAATCCTGAGAACTCTTTACAGGGTTATGGAAGAGGTGTGAGCAACCCTGAATGAGCATAGGAAAATTGTAAGTAGCTGGATAGAATTCTAAAATAAAATCATTTTTGCTTTCCACTAACATTTTTAAAATATTAAACTAGAACTATTCTTTGTATTAGGACATTTTATTTCTATACCGGTAGTCTAGTTCATTCAGTGACCGTTCGAAGTTACAACGGCACTGAAAAAAGTGACAGGACCACTTTTCACAGTTACAACCTTTGTAGCATCCCCCATGGTGACGTGATCAAAATTCAGATGCTTGGCAAATGGTTCATACTTATGACAGTTGCTGTGTCCCAAGGTCTTGGTCTCCTTTTGCGACCTTCTGATAAACAAAGTCCATGAAGAAGCCAAATTCACTTAACAACCGGGTTACTAACTTATCAACTGCAGTGATTCACCTAACAACTGTGGCAAGGAAGGTCGTAAAATGGGCCAAAACCCACTTAACAAATGTCTCACTTAACAACAGAAATTTTGGGCTCAGTTGTGATCGTAAGTTGAGGATTGCCTGTATATGAAAATGTCCTGCTTCCCTTACAAAGACTCTGATTTTTAAATGGAAGTTACATAACTTTTTTTCCCAGATCAGTTGCTCAGTTTCTTTCCTTCAGGAAACTGATGGTACATCCTAAGTCCAATGCTGAATCCAGAGATCACCGATTTTCTTGGGAATTTGGCTTAAGTGTCATTTAGTGTTTAGCTTGCCAAGCTAATCCTAAACCATTTTCCTGACAAGTCATCAGAGTCTACTTGGCATTAGGGCTCTTAATTTTTGTATGAACATCTTAAGAGAACAGCACGTAGCTCTCAAAGCTAAAGACCAAACACGTCTGTTGAGAACAGATTTTGGAACAGAGTCCTCAGAGCGAATCTCATCGGGAGAAGCAGATTACAAATTCAGCATAAAGGAAATGGCAGGAGGGAAGCGGCTGCAAGAAAGCTTCTGAAGAGAAGCAGAAACGTCTCCTAGCATTACTCTCACAATCCAGATGGAATAAAGCGGGATTAGAAGAGACCTTAAGAGCCACACAGGCAAAGAAATCTTGACCTGAAAAAAGAAAGAAAAAGAAAAAAAGCATAGAGCCTGCAGGTGTTTGATTTAAAAGCACGAGGCTTAGATGTGTGTTTACCATGAAGGAATATCTGCAGAAGGATTGTTCCTTTGAGTCTTCACCTATCCTGGGCCTCTGCAAGGTGCTGTTTTGAGAACAGGGCTCTGCAATGAGAGAAGAAGGCAGCCTGAAGCACATTGGGCTGAATCTGCTATACAGATAGTCCTCGACTTACAACCGTTTGTTTAATGACCGTTCAAAGTTACGATGACACTGAAAAGAGTGACTTATCATCAGTTTTCACAGTTTTTTGGGATCAAAATTGGAGCACTTAGCACCTGGCATGTGTTTATGAACCATGGTGGTGCAGTGGTTAGAATGCAGTACTGCAGGATGATTCTGCTGACTGCTGGCTGCCTGCAGTTCGACAGTTCGAGTCTCCGAGACTCAAGATTGACTCAGCCTTCCATCCTTCCGAGGTCGGTAAATTGAGGACCCAGATTGTTGGGGGCAATAGGTTGACTCTATAAACCGCTTAGAGACGGCTGTAAAGCACTGTGAAGGGGTATATACAGTAAGTCTAAGTGCTATTGCTATTGCTATGACAGCTGCACTGTCCCAGGGTCATGTGGTCATCATGTGTAACCTTCCCAGCCAGTTGCTGACAAGCAAAGTCAATGGAGGAAGCCAGGTTCGCTTCACGACCACATGATTCACTTAACAGCCGCAGTGCTTCGCTTCACAATTGCGGCAAGAAAGGTTTTAAAATGGGGCAAAGTTCATTTAACAACTGCTTTTCTTAGCAATGAAAATGTTGGGCTCAGCTGTGGTCAGGGCTTTTTTTCTCATAGAACGCCCAGAACAAAGTTCCGGCATCTTTTTTGGATGGAACTTTGTAGGGTAGGCAAGGCGGGTTGTATGACGTGTGTGAGTTCTGGCACCTTTTTTTTTTTTTTTTAGAAAAAAAGCACTGGCTATGGTTGTACGTCCAGGACTATCTGTACTCCCTGTAGTGGGAAATCCTAGTTCAGGGGTAGGCAACCTTGGCTCTTTTATGACTCGTGGACTTCAGCTCCCAGAATTCCTGAGCCAGCCATGCTGAGGGGAAAGGGAGAGGTTGCCAAGCTGAGCCATGCTGGCTCAGGAATTCTGGGAGTTGAAGTCCACAAGTCATAAAAGAGCCAAGGTTGCTTACCCCTGAACTAGTTATCAGGAAGTTTTAGACAAAACTGGTTACATGTATAGTTCTTTTCCATAGAGGAATGAAAAGTGTTATAAGCAGAATAAAATAGCGGATCACTGTAATCTTCTCCCCCTTCTCCTTCATGTTCGGCAGACATTTGGTGTGCAGGGTTTCCAAAGTACATATATTGTTTTATTTTACATTTTCCTATTGCTGGGCATTTGAAACTCGCTTCTCTATTTTAGGGAAGAAAGAACAGCAAGTGCAGACAGAGAGAGGGAGAGGGAGAGAAAGAAAAAGAAAGCAACAGGTGGCGTTTGTCAGCTTTCATCAACTGGCTAGAAAATATAGAAGTCATAGTTCAATACATGTCAACAGTACCAGATTGAGCAAAGCTGCTAGAAATGACAAGCAGCTACTTTTATATAATTATTATTTTTAGAAGGCCACCTATAGGTAGTTCTCATTTAACGACCCGTTGCTTAGCGACTGTTTGAACGTACAGAGCTACCTAGAATCTTTTTCTACAGTAGCCCCCCCCCCCCCGCAGTCACATATCGGATTTCGAATGCTTGGCAACTGGTTTGCATTTACAGCCTTTTGCAGCATTCCATAGTCACGTGACCACCATTTTTGACAATTTTTTTACTTGTTTGCAGTGCTTCTGGTTTCCAGCAAAAAACACCATTGCATAAAATAAATTCACTTAATAACTATGGCGTTCTCTTAACAACCACTATGTTTGCTTAATGAACAGGGCATTCAATTTAAAGACCACCACAAAAAAAAAAGTCATAAAATCAGGCCCGGTCACATGGTAACTCAATAGGCCAGCTTAACAACCACCATGACTTACAACCATAATTCTGGGCTCAGTGAGTATCGTAACTTGAGGACTATCTGTGGTGTGGTGCTATGGTTAAGGTGCTGGACTCGCACCTGAGAGATACAGATTCAAATCCAACATCATCACAAAAGCTTTGAGCCAGTCACGTTTGTTCAGCCTAACCTGAATCTGGTTATCACATTGATGTGTTTATTTCTCGTTGTGTTCCTTTGTCATTGTTTATTTGAGTGCTCTATTATTTTACTTCCTTTTATGGGCCTTTAATTTTTCTTCCTTTCTATTATTGTAAACCACCTAGAGTAGCCTCATGGCAAGATAGGCAGTAGACACATTTAATAAATAAATGAAATAAATAAACTTACTTCACAGGTTGGCTCTTTGTGGAAAAAAATTAGAAGAGATAATACTAAGTAGGTCAGCTTGATTTCCTGGAGCAAAGAGGGGAATTCAATCTACAAAAGAAAGCCAATAAACTATTTTAATTGTGGCCTAAATATAATATGTATAATAACATATATGTCTCTTTTTAAAGATTTGCCATGATTTGGGAATAGTATTTCAGGATTTCCTAGATGAAGTTTGCATACAGGTAGTCCTCGACTTACAACGGTTCATTTAATGATCGTTCAAAGTTACAACAGCACTGAAAAAAGTGACTTATGAGTGTTTTTCACACTTGCGACCATTGCAGCATCCTCATGGTCACGTGATCAACATTCAGACGCTTGGCAATTGACTCGCATTTATGACAATTGCAGTGTCTCGGGGGTTATGCGATCACCTTTTGCGACCTTCTGACAAGTGAAGTCAATGGGGAAGCCCGATTCACTTAACAACCATGTTACTAACTGAACCGCTGCAACAATTCACTTGGCAAGAAAGGTTGTAAAATGGGGCAAAACTCACTTAACAAATGCATAATAATAATAATAATAATAATAATAATAATAATAATAATAATAATAATAATAATAATAATAATAATAATAATAATAATAATAATAAAGTTGGAAGGGACCTTGGAGGTCATCTAGTCCAACCCCCTGCTCAGGCTGGAAACCCTATACCATTTCAAGACAAATGGCTGTCCAGCCTCTTCTTAAAAACTTCCAGTGTTGGAGCATTCACCGCTTCTGGAGGCAGGTTGTTCCACTGATTAATTGTTCTAACTGTCAGGAAATTTCTCCTTAGTTCTAGGTTGCTTCTCTCCTTGCTTAGTTTCCATCCGTTGCTTCTTGTCCTGCCTTCAGGCACTTTGGAGAATAGCTTGACTCCCTCTTCTTTGTACCTGTAGTCTGCTAGGGACTGGAATGAAAAAACATATTGAATGGAGTCCTATAAATGTTCTGAAGGGGTCTGGTGGTCTCTTTTCCGAAGAGCAGAGTTTATTAAAAGGCTTTTGTGAGCTACGGCAGACTTCATCCGATGCCTTATTTCGCCACACCATCTGTCTGACAAAATAAGCTGTAACTCGTGAAAGGTTAAACCTTTTTAATAAAATCTGTTGGGTCAGTAAAGAAGCTACTAAAACCCTTCCTGATTTCTGCTACTGTAGAATAACACCACTCTCCTCTTCAATGTTTGGAACTGAGCAAAATTCAGTTGCAGAACTAATCAAATAATCCCCAAACAGGAAGCTTTTCCTGGCCCAGTGATATAGGGAGGAAGCCTTCTATCTTTAATTTCTAGTGTGTTAGGCGGCAGGAACAGAATCTGTAAAAAAATAAATAAAAAATAAAAAAAGGTGGGAAGGTCACTATTGCATTATGGCACCCAGTAGCTTGTACATACTGTATGTCTTAAAAATTAGCATTCATTTCATCTCCCTCGTTTGCAGCTCGAGTTTATTTGCTGTTTCCCCAAGTGAACATTTGGCCTGTGGGAAATGGGTATATTATGGAACATGAGCACTGACAGACCAGCTTGTTCAAACTTATGCCTCATTCTGGGCTTCCTGAGCATTGAAATCTGCTCTCTAAATTGTGCCAGATATTTCTCTTGCTCTTTTTTCTATTTTTTTCCCCCCCTTCATTTTAAAGCAAGGATTTCAATTTGGTAAACAAGGATATGAGTCAGTCTGTGTCTATGATAACACAGATTGAATCACATCCTCTGTAAGGTCACCAGCAGTGGTGTAGCACCAGTGTAAGGAAATGTCACGAAGCTTGTTTGCAAATCTATGTTCGTCGTTCCTTTGCTGTGCTGTTAAGTGATGACTTGTTGTGGATGAGGGTGGGCCATATCAACAGAGACAGAACTTGCACATGATTTGATGTCAATATTTTTGGTGGGAAGAGTTCATACATTCGTTGGAGAAATCTCTGTTGGTGATGATCAAGGATTGAGAGATCAGATGCCATGCGGATAAGTGATAAATACGTGATCCAACCTGATGATGGATTACCTTTTTATATAACATATGCACATAAGCCAACATGGGTTTGTCAAAAATAGATCATGCCAGACAAATCTTATTGCATTCTTTGACCAAGTGACAAAATTAGTGGATGAGAGGAATGCTGTGGACATAATTTACTTGGACTTCAGTAAGGCATTTGATAAAGTACATCACAACCTACTACTTGACAAGATAGAAAAATGTGGGGTAGACAGCATCACCACCAGATGGATCCGTAGCTGGCTGACCGGCTGTACTCAGCGAGTGGTCCTCAATGGAACCACATCTACATGGAGGGAAGTGTGTAGTGGGGTGCCCCAAGGCTCTGTTCTGGGCCCAGTGATCTTCAACATCTTCATCAACGATTTGGACGAGGGGATAGATGGGGAACTCATCAAATTTGCAGATGACACCAAGCTGGCAAGAATAGCCAACACTCCAGAAGACAGGCTTAAGATACAGAAGGATCTGGACAGACTTGAACACTGGGCACTATCTAACAAAATGAAATTCAAGGTGAAAAAAGCAAGGTTCTACATTTAGGCAAGAAAAACCAAACGCACAAGTACAGCATAGGTCAGTGATGGTGAACCTTTTAGAGACCGAGTGCCCAAACTGCAACCCCAAACCCACTTATGCATCGTCAAGTGCTGGGTGGGCGTGGCCCATTGGGTGGGCATGGCCCATTGGGTGGGCGAGGCTGCAGTGGTAACGGCAGACTGGGTGGGACTAAAAAGTTCAATCAATCAATTCCAACTTTGCAAGAACTTTTTTTTCCCCGCGAGAAGGTGAAATTGACTGATTGAACCTTTTTTTTTTTTTGCACACTGCGACGGAGGCCTAAAGCGAAAAGGTTTTATAAAACCCAGCTGGACTGGGGCGACGGCACGCGTGCCCACAGAGAGGGCTCTGAGTGCCACCTCTGGCACCCGTGCCATAGGTTCGCCACCACAGGCATAGGTGGCACCTTTCTCAATAGTAGTAACTGTGAGAGGGACCTCGGAGTCCTAGTGGACAATCTCCTAAATATGAGCCAGCAGTGTGCTGCAGCTGCCAAAAAGGCCAACACAGTGCTAGGCTGCATTAACAGAGGGATAGAATCAAGATCACGTGAAATGTTAATACCACTTTACAATGCCTTGGTAAGGCCACACTTGGAATACTGCATCCAGTTTTGGTCACCACAATGTAAAAAAGATGTTGAGACTTTAGAAAGAGTACAGAGTACAGAGTAGAGTACAGAGAGTACAGAGAAGAGCAACAAAGAAAGAGTACAGAGCAACAAAGATGATTAGGGGACTGGAGACTAAAGCATATAAGAAACGGCTGCTAGAATTGGGTATGTCTAGTTTAATGAAGAGAAGGACGAGGGGGGACATGATAGCAGTGTTCCAATATCTCAGGGGCTGCCATAAAGAAGAGGGAGTCAAGCTATTTTCCAAAGCGCCTGGAGGCAGGACAAGAAGCAACGAGTGGAAACTAATCAAGGAGAGAAGCAATCTAGAACTAAGGAGAAACTTCCTGACAGTGAGAACAATTAACCAGTGGAACAATCTGCCTCCAGAAGCGATGAATGCTCCAACACTGGAAGTTTTTAAGAAGAGACTGGACAGTCATTTGTCCGAAATAGTATACGGTTTCCTGCCTGAGCAGGGGGTTGGACTAGATGACCTTCAAGGTCCCTTCCAACTTTACTATTATTATTATTATTATTATTATTATTATTATTATTATTATTATTATTATTATTATTATTATTATTATTATTATTTCTAAATCTGCTTTAATTCGCAGAAGGTTATTTGTGATCCTAATCTTATATGGGGTTAGCTTTCACTTCATTAGGAACAATGTATTTGCTGATTTAAGCATAAATAAGATCCTTCTCTAGAGTCCATTCCCATGGTACATTGGTTACATTCAAGGAAAGGAATTTTGGATTATGTTATTTCTTATTACACCAGCATCATCGCTCCTGAGGATAATAGAATTCAACTCAACCACCTAGCTAGTTTTTCCATCTGTCTAGGTTCTTGTTTACATTTACTCAACAGAAGAGACCTAAACATTATTCCTGCTCTGTCTGTGTGGCATTTTGACTGGGTAATTATTGGACTTGATTCTTAGCAGAATAACAGGAGTTATTCCTGCTCAGGCAAGAAACCCTATACCATTTCAGACAAATGGTTATCCAATCTCTTCTTTAAAACTTCCATTGTTGGAGCACCCACAACTTCTGGAAGCAAGTTGTTCCACTGGTAAACTTCTCCTTAGTTCGAGGTTGCTTCTCTCCTTGATAAGTTTCCAACCATTGTTTCTTGTCCTGCCTTCAGATGCTTTGGAGAACAGGTTGACCCTTAGATACTGAAATACTGCTATCATGTCACCCGTTGGTCTTCTTTTCATTAAACTAGACATACCCAATTCCAGCAACCATTCTCAAAATATCCCAGACAAGCAGCTGCTATCTTATTCGACTGGCCTTAAACCCAGAGAAGAGCTGTAGAAGCTTTGCTGCTTGGGAGGTCCCCTTCTCCGTTCCATACAAAAAATCCAGCTGCACTTAATACTGAAGGGGAAACAAAGGAGAGTCTACACAGTACATGCCACACTCTGATCTTCAAGACTTTGCCTCCCCACTTCGGCGGCTCTCATCTTTGCCTGTGAATACAGCATTTCTGACACAGATCTTGTTCGGGAGTCATAAACGGGCTGCAGCTCAGACTATGATGGCTTATGTCATCTCTGCACTGTTTGTTTTTTCCAAAAAGAAAATAAGAAAGGTAAAGAGATGTAGTATATTAATCCAAAAAAGACTTGGAACTTTAGTACCGCTTTGTAGAAGATAAATTTTTCCTTCCTTTAGTACCGCTTTGTAGAAGATAATTTTTTTCTTCCTTCCTTCCTTCCTTCCTTCCTTCCTTCCTTCCTTCCTTCCTTCCTTCCTTCCTTCCTTCCTTCCTCCCTCCCTCCCTCCCTCCCTCCCTTCTTCCCTTCCCTCCCCTCTCTTTCTCCCTCTGTAAATAAGCCCCATTAATGCACAAGGCCTTATTTCTAAATAAGAATACAATTGCTCTGCAGATGGGCAAAATGGTGTTTGCAATACCAGCATAGCATCAAGTTTCTTCTAACAAGGAAGAGAAGTCTTCCGATGTTGAGCTTGAAGTTTTTTTTGTTTGTTTGGTTTTGTATAGCTGTCTCAAGCTGTGTGTTTAGATACCTAAAGGGTATATGCTGACCCGAGACATGTTGTTGCTTGAGGCAACCCATGCCATGCCTTGTGCAAATATCAACTAGGCTGGCAGTTAAACTTTCTTCTGTCCTGGAGATGGGAGATTGTGCCTAAAGGCAGGAAGCTGGCTGGGAGACCATGTCAGAAACCATATGCAGAGTTTCCCTCCTCTAACTTTTTTCCTGCTGCTTCCCAGCATCCGCTGCCCAAGGCAGTCATCTTCTTCCGCCTAGGACTAGGTCTAGGACTTGGGGTGGCCCGTTGGGTGTAACAAACGTTGGTGTATTTTTTCCTGGGAAATGCAGCATTGCACGAGTGGGATTTTGAACAGAGAAGCCCAGGGGTGCTTCATGTTTTCTCAGTTGAACACTATTTCCCCAAACACAGTTTTCCCTTACAGCATTTCAAACAGGTTTGTGCAAACAAACCTGCTGGAATCTCAGTGGGAGAAAAGCAGTTTGGGGACATGTACAGAACAGGTTGCCTCAAGCCTCCATTCCTCATTTCTTGTTCCACTATTAAAAAACAACAACACCTCTTTAATGTTATTCCCCAGTCCCAGGAAAAAAAAATACTTTGCATCCATGCATTTGCTGGATAACATTCATTGGTAAACGGAGGGGGGGGGTAGGTGTGCAAGATAAGGGACCGATTCCTTCCAGGATCCTTGCAGCTATCACTTAAACATTGACAGGTTGTCCTCGACTTACAACCGTTCATTTAGTGACCGGAAAAAAGCGACTTACGGCCGTTTTTTCACGCTTGCCACCATTGCAGCATCCTCGTGGTCACGTGATCAAAATTCAGATGCTTGGCAATGGGCTCATATTTATGACGGTTGCAGCGTCCCGGGGAGGGGGTCATGTGTGATCACCTTTTGCAACCTTCTGACAAGCAAAGTCAATGGGGGAAGCCAGATTCACTTAACAACCGGGTTACTACCTTAATAACTGCAGCGATTCACTTAACAACTGGGGCAAGAAAGGTCATAAAATGGGGCGAAACCCACTTAATAAATCTCTCACTTAGCAATGGAAAATCTAGGGCTCAATTGTGGTTGTACATCGAGAACAACCTATATACTACAAAACAAATCCCAGTTAGTTTAGTAAGATGAAAGCCATGGTGTGGTGATTAAACTATCGGACTAGAAACCAGGAGGCCATGAGTTCTAATTCTACCTTAAGCAGAAAGCCAGCTGGGTGACCCTGGGCCAGTCACTCGCCCTCAATCCCTGGAGGAAGAAAACAATGGCAACCACTTCTGAAATCTTTCCAAGACAACTGGTGACTAATCTAGGCAGTTGCCAGGAGTTAACATTGACTGGAAGGCGCTTAGGAAGCAAATAAGTAGGACTTATTTCCAGGTAACTGGGCATCAGAGTACAACCGTTGCCTTTTGCGGACATCCTTCCCGCCCCCTCCCCGGAGCAGAGACGTCAGGGCCTATTTAGGAGGAGAGAGGAGGTGACACTGGAAGCTTAATTTTAGAGCCTAGAATAGACATGAAAGACAAATGCCACGCTGTGATGCACAGAAAATGACAACATAGGCAGAAATAATTTCTTTGTCGGTAGCATCAGTTAAGCCTCTCCTGAAACATCCCGATCAATCTGGAGCAGAGCAATAGAGAAAAGAAAGAGCAATTTTAAAGGCTTGATACAAGAACAACAATAAACAGGATGCGGTTGGACCGAAGGGTATAAGGAAACCTAAAAAAGGAGGTAGAAGGAAGGTTCTTGAGCTGCCTATATTTTTGAGAAAGAATGAAACAGGAAGCCTAGAAATTGGTTCCATCAATGTATGGAGTGAAAGAATTATGATTTCTTTGTTTTATTGTTGGATCAATCTACATGGCTGCCAATCTCATGAATGGGTAGCTAATAATGTAAGATAGATAGATAGATGATAGATAGATAGATAGATAGATAGATAGATAGATAGATAGATAGATAGATAGATAGATAGACAGACAGACAGACAGACAGACAGACAGACAGACAGACAGACAGACAGACAGACAGACAGACAGACAGACAGACAGACAGACAGACAGATAATATATAAATGATAGACAGATAGACAGACAGAAACAGATATAGATGATAAATAAATGATAGATAGATAGATGATAGATAGATAATATATAAATGATAGACAGATAGACAGACAGAGACAGACAGATATAGATGATAAATAAATGATAGATAGATAAGATAGATAGATAGATAGATGATAGATAGATAATATATAAATGATAGATAGATAGATGATAGATGATAGATAGATAGATAGATGATATATAAATGATAGATACTGTAGATAGATAGATAGATAGATAGATAGATAGATAGATAGATAGATAGATAGATGATAAATAAATGATAGATAGATAGATAGATAGATAGATAGATAGATAGATAGATAGATAGATAGATAGATAGATAGATAGATAGATATGCAAAGGTTTTTTTTAAAGTAAACCTACAATGATCCCTGAATATAAACCAAAACAGAACAATTAACAAATCCCTTCCATGGGCTCTCTAACCATAGCATATTTCAGCAGTTTAGAGGCATTTTGTTCTTTTTAGCCTAATCATGGCAGATGCAGGGCTTGGATAGAGCTAATAATGAGGGGACTAAGCCAAGACTTTGTTCCTCCTCCAGAAGGCATCACTGGGAGGGTCTAATAAAAACTGCAGATACATCACCACTGCAGCCATTCTATGAGTGCCCTGAGATTTATCCAGGGCTCCTCTGGCTTTGCCCTCTAGTGCAGTGGAGGCTGCTATCCTGTGGCCACCACCAAAGTGGAAGATCTCTGTTATCGCAAGTCTTTTTCATGACTTACACTTTATCATAGCATGAATATACCTCAGCAATGTTCCATTCATCTCATTCCTACCCCATATCTGACAGAGCCTAGAGTTACCCTTTGCTGTTCCAGTTATAGTGTTTTCCCTCTTAAGCAAATAAGAAGCCAAAGCAATGATTATTAAATAAATGATTCTGTTAAAAATCCACCCAATATTTGGCACTCCATTGCTGAGGAATTCTCTGGGTAATAATAACATCCAACTGAACCCTCCCTTCCTTCCTTCCTTCCTTCCTTCCTTCCTTCCTTCCTTCCTTCCTTCCTTCCTTCCTTCCTTCCTTCTTTTCCATCTGACAATTTTTTTTATTTTTATTGCTGGTTATCCCCTCAGCTGCTGGCGACTGAATCTATATATTTGGTGCCAAAACTACCACCTCATCTCACCCCATTTTTTATTCAGATACATCCATTTCCCTGCTTTGATTGCTTGGCTAAATTTCTCACCAACTCAGCAGTTGGTGACATTCAGTCATTCTTCTGATAACTGTCCAATCCTTACTAGGGGAAATAAAACTGCATAGGCTCCAAAACCTGGAATTTGCTTCCTAATAGACTTTCTTTCAAGATAATTGACCAAGTAACAGATTTTTATTTTCATGAGTTAAAAGGCTCCCGTTCCTTTACCCCCACCTCTTTTGAGCTGCATCATATTTGACCGGAAACATGTCCCATTTATAAATCTTTTACAAGATTTACCCTTACTTCCAAATTCTTGAACTTAAAATTCAAAGAAGATAATGCATGAATTTGTTAGGACTGTATTTCCTCAGCACTGTTTCTCTCTCTCTCTCTCTCTCTCTCTCTCTCTCTCTCTCTCTCTCTCTCTCTCTCTCTCTCCACTGCCTATTGGTGCTATCTACCATTTACAAATTAATCTGACTCCCATTAGTACCTCCTCTTCTTTTTAATGCTTTTGATATTGATTGTTTTTCTACACTGATGCTTTGAATGCAATTTGAATCGTGAATGTTGTATCTCGTGTTGATTGTCTGGAAATAAGACAGACATGATAATATTGTTTCACATTAACTGCTCCATATCCCCAAAGCCTATAATATGACAGTGCCATGTGGTTCAAGCCAACCCTATTTAACCAAGCTCCTGACATCTACAAACCAGGCAAGCACCAAGAAACTCTGGCAGAAGATCTCACGCTGTTATGGCATCGGAGTCATGCACCAATAACTCAGCATCAGCTGTCATCTTCAGTGCTGGGCGCCTCAGATTCACAGGGGTTACCTACCAAGTAAAGAACTGCAGGCAGCTTACACTGCTGCTGAAAATAATTGAGCAATAGGTTCACAGCGGGATGTGTCCTGAATTGTTCCTTGTGAAATTATATACTTTTAACCTGGGGGAGAAAAAATAATAATTTGGGAGAGAATGTCCCCCCAACACCCCCCACTTCCTATTTTCAGTAAAAGCTGGAGAGGAGCTTTTCATTTGCAGTCTGAAAAGGGATCAGGCTGAAAGTTATGCTGCTAGGCATAAATATTGGGGAAGCAACTGCAATAGCTATCACTTTGGTGATTAGATTAGCTTGCTCAAGACTTCTCTGCAAATTGCACTGTTGCTTACACAAGGCTTCCCTACTGAAACACAGAAAGAGCCAATATTTGGCAGAGGAATTATATCTAAATTGGTATGCTAAACTGGCTGTTTCAGGAAAAAAAGAGAACTTAGGACTTAGGTAGACCAGAACAGGCTACTTTACATCCAGTGATTATATGGCATACTATTCAGAGTATAAGGGACCCATGAAAGAATGGAATGACAACCCTATTCCAAAGGGAGATTGCTAATTATGAGTTCATCAATACTGCAATCATCTACAGGATCATATTTTAATGAATTAGTGGGTAGTCAGAGAAAATCAATATTATAAAAGGTATGGCCATACTCCTGATTCAATGGTAGAAGAGACCAAGGAATTGCATGGCAAATTGCAAAAGGTGCTAAATACAGTGTGTTGAAAAGATATAAGTAATTAAAATGCCAAAGCTGGTGAAATAGAAGAATCTGGAATTACAGGAAGATTTTGGATTGGGTAGAGACAATAAGACAAAGAGCGTGTCAATAAAGCTGTGAAGATAATTCTTGGTTATGCCAATACCTAAACGCAACTCTACAACATTCAGATGGGCAACACTGGAATCAAATTGTAAATCATCACCATCATTGTCATTGTCACCACTGAAAATTGCAATCTATTCAGACAGGATGCTTTTTCCAAAAGGTAACTGGACTTTCTTGTGTGTTTTTTTCTGTGAAATCTTTCAGTTGAAGAAGCTTCTTGGATGAGAAGCAAAACATTTTCAAAGAAAAAAACTAAGAAAGTCCAATGGCCAAAAAGCATCTCTGGAACACCCATGACCTGGAAGATTGAGAATCTCCATAGACATTCAGCCAGGGCACATCTATGTATAGTTTGTAGAATAAACCATGAGTTATTGATGTCAGTTACAGTATAAGGATTAAGCTTTAAAAGTAACCTGCAAGAAATTTAATCAGAATGTAAGATCAGTCTTACCATTTCAGTATGGTCAATGTATGCAAAAGAGAAAGTGAGCAGCTACTGGAAGAGATAATAGATTTTGCATAAACTGGAGGGCACAAATATTCCCAAAATTTCAAAGAAGAAAAGTTCCAAGTGACTTTCAGAGCAAGCTCTCATGATAGCCAGAGAAAGCTGGAAGATAAAAGCTACAGATAACTAGAACAACGTATAATAACCGAACACAGACTTTCAGCAACAAGCAAGTCAGAACAAGAAAAGATATCTGTAAATAGAGAAAAATAACAAGAGAGGGAAAGTAGAACTTTTTTTAAAGATGATCAGAGAAATCACAGCTCAGATGCAGCTGCTCAAGAATAATCATGGATGTGATCTAATAGAGACAAATGGGATAAAAAGAAAATGGAACAACTACGCTGAACCCTTTTACAAACCAGATTAAATGATAGAAGCATTTGTACAGAGATTTAGAAACTGTCTCTGTTAGAAAGTGAGGTATATAAGAAGCCGTAGGCCAACTGTCAAACAGAAAAGCAGCAGAGGCAGATGAAATACTTCATGAATTGTTTAAAACTATAGGCAAAGAGGCAATTAAAGTGCAAACATCTTGGTGATAATAAATATGGAACAAGTCTTTATATTCAAGAAACTAAGGTAAATCTAGGTATATAATTGCATTGGAATGACCTTGGAAAAGCTGTAGATTGTCTCTGGAGACAAGCAGGACGGCACGCATTCCTCCATGGAGTGTCTATGGCAGGGGTCTTCAAACGTGGCCCTTTTATGACTTGTGGACTTCAACTCCCAGAATTCCTCAGCCAGGCACACTGGCTGAGGAATTCTGGGAGTTGAAGTCCACAAGTCATAAAAGGGCCAAGTTTGAAGACCCCTGGTCTATGGGTCAGCCTGACTTAATGACATATAAGGATGTACATGAAAATCTTACGGGATGGAGAAAAAAGGCCCCAAGAAAATTAGAAGAAGAAAAAAATAATCTATGAAAAACATGAAACTCGTGATCTATGTTATTCATAAAACATAGAAACATAGGACCGGAAGGCACCTCAGAAGTCTTCTAGTCCATCTTATACATCACAAATGAAGAAAACAAAATCTAATCATGGACTTTTTGCTTTATTGGGAACATCTGGAATGTTGAGAGCACATTATGGGTATTCCCATAAAAATAGAATGAGGCAAACGTATTTTTCTTTACTTCCTCTTTTGCCACTCGGGTGTCGAGGGAGAGATAAAATTCTGGTTCTTGCTCTTCTGGCAGCCTCAACCATTGTTAATTGATGTTGTTTTAGTGTGTTTTTTGATGTTGTCTTCCATCTTCTTCTGGGTGTGCCTCATGTTCCTTCACCTTCTCCTCTTTTTGTGTATGCCTTGTATGGTATGGTATCCTCTGAGATGATCGATCCCACGAATGAGGTGACCAATCAGAAAAATATCTGTGTATCAAATAAACCCACTTACAATCTAGCTTACCATTGCCTTTTTTTCTAAGCACCTTCAAACAAAGCATTAAACGTTTGGACAAATAAATATATCAGAGGCTGAGTCTTTGCTTTGTAACATACTAGCTTTCTTCTATTTTCGTTAAAAGACACATTGAGAAATTAAAATAAGATGCCTATAGGTACCATGTTGTTTCTCCCTTTTAATCACAAAAATTAAATAGGAGAACAGGATCAATGCCCTCTACAACAGTGGTTCTCAACCTGTGGTCGGGACCCCATTTGGGGTCAATCGACCATTTCATGGGGGTCGCCAAGCAAGGCTGTCCGCCATTTTTTTGTCCGCCATTTTTTTGTCCGCTATTTTTTCCCCCTTTTCCAGCGGGTGCCTTACCTCCCTTGGGCTGGGCCAGCTGGTGGTCGGCCTGCTCCGTCTCTGCCGCTTGCCAGCTACGCCTCGGCCGGCGCAGGGGGCGGAACCACGCATGCGCGGCACTCCCGGGCAGGGAAAGTCCTCGACTTACGACCGGTTGGGTAGTCCTCGACTTACGACTGGTTTAGTCCTCGACTTACGACCGGTTTAGTCCTCGACTTACGACCGGTTGGGGTCGCAGCATTAAAAAGGTTGAGAACCACTGCTCTACAAACATCTCTTACTAAGGGTAAATCATTTAATCCAGAGATGATGATACCTGTTGCTAAACCAGACTTCTGTATCCCAGTTCTCAAGCAGTTAAATTGGGGTGTTATTTGGAGTATGTAGGGTGTGTTTTTTTGTGTTTTTTTTTAAGAATGAAGGATGGGTCATTTTAATGCTGGGGTAAATCAACAGCTGAAAAAACTCCTCCTCTGAAGAAGTCTGGATTCTTGATATAAAATAATCCACTGTGATTGCTCTTGGAATTCTACAGCTGTCTTCACACTAAGTTTTCTGTATAATAAATATATCTGGCAGATGGCTCCAAATTTAGATTTTATGATATCTTTAGCCAGCTTCTTCTACTGCTGATTCGTTTTCCAGTTAAAACCCTCCCTTCCTGCCCCAATGCTCAATCTAAACTAACAACGTGCAATGGATTTGGATGAATCCCAAGATAAATTAAACAAATTGAAAAAGAGTTCTGTGGGTCTCTCAGATGAATGGGATTTTCTCCAAAGCCACCAAAACCAAGCCTAAGCTTTGTCAAATTTTTGTGAATACTTTGGCACTTGGAAGGCCTGCAGAGCAGCAGGCAGCCTGCAAAAAATTAACTTATTTTATTTTTTGTGTCTGTTAGAGATGCTGAGATTAGTTTTTTTAAAAAGGGGGGAGACAGAGGATCTGGAGAACTGAAAAGTCCACCTTTTCATCATGAGAATTAATTGCCCAGGGTTTTCTTTTCTTCCTCCAATTCTTATTCATCCTTCCAGCTAACGAAGAGTTCTGTATAAGAAGTTAAAGCTTGAGGCAGTGGTGGCGAACCTATGGCACGGGTGCCAGAGGCGGCACTCAGAGCCCTCTCTGTGGGCACACGCACCGTCGCCCCAGTCTAGGCCTTCAGCTGGGTTTTATAAAACCTTTTCGCTTTAGGCCTCCGCCGCCATGTACAAAAAAAAAGGTCCAATCAATCAGTCAATTTCAACTTCTCACGGGAAAAAAAAGATCTTGCAAAGTTGGAATTGATTGAACTTTTTAGTCCCACCCAGTCTGCTGTTACCACCACAGCCACGCCCACCCAATGGGCCACACCCACCCGGCATTCGACAATGCATAAGTGGGTTTTGTGTTGCAGTTTGGGCACTCGGTCTCTAAAAGGTTCGCCATCGCTGGCTTGAGGTCTTGACATTGAGGTCCTGAGGCATAAGTGGGACACGTTCAGGACCGGCAGGAAAGATCCTGTCACATTTGGTGGAGATCCTGAAGTTCTTTTGGATGACCACCAGAACTAGTGTACCAGCATTGAACTTCTGGTCATATGATCTCTGTGGTCAAAATGAGGGATGGGCTTGGAGGATGTCCTGCTAAGGGATTTTGATTAGTCCCGTTTTCTCTTCCTGCCTTCTATAAGGAGAAATGACTATAAACCTCTTATCATTTAAAAGCAGCTGCAGGGCGAGCATTTGATTTCAAGCTCCGTATTATGCTGTCATCCGTATTACAGGCCTTCCAGGAAAGAGCCTCTTGTTCATTATTTTTTAAATTTATTTATGCTGCTGCCTGACGGGTATGAAGACAACAGTTCTCTCAGCAATTCTCTCTATAGAGGTACAATTCCTCTGAATATAGAGGCTGAAATCCTCCTATTCTCCCCTCCCCTTCCACTTTCCAAGATAAAACTTCTGCAGAGATGCCCACAGGCTGTACCTCAGGAAAATCAAGTCTTACTTCCCCAAATCAATCATAATTTTGTCCGTGGTTTTAACATCGTTCTTCATGCCCAGCCTTCCTAGCCTGTGTTGTTTTTATTGTTATCGTGATCTATACAAATCATAAACTGGTTGAATGTATGTGCAAATTAACTGAAGGTTGTATTCCACTGACTGCCCACCCAACTGCAACTGAATCATTTTATTCCACTAATGATTGATCAGGCTAAAGGTCCTCCTTAACAATTGTTACATAGCAATGCAACTGTTATCATAAAGCAATAATAGCTTTGGTCCACAATCAAAATCTAGCTTCAGTTGTCATCAACAGCATGGCAGCCCAGCAGATAATAATACCCGTCATGTTCTCTCAATATATCATATTCTTTAAATATATATCATATATAAGCGTTCTATCTGAAAATCACTCGCTTTCTTTAAAAAACAATCAGAAATATAATCAATTTGCAGAATTTTTCAATTGCAAAATCAATTGCTCATTGATTTTGGAGACCTAAATATATGTTTAGGACAAAAAAAGGAAATCCTCATCTAGAAAACCTAGAAAACCTTGTTTTTAGTTTTAAATGCATATAAACTGAAATACCTTTCCATTTCTTTTGTCAATAATTCGTGTTAATCATATTTCTGTCAGAAATATGTGTTGCAAAGCTCTTGCTTCTGTGAAGGTACATGTACTCACATACATACACACAAAAAACACACACACACAAAGGAATATGTCAGTATTCTCAATTCTTTGTCCTGGAATACTACACTGGAGGCTGACTTTGAATATTCTGAGGATATATAGGCGTGAAAACTAGTTATTGTGACAAAGGAAGTCATCCAAACTCAGCAAGGCTGAGTGGATCAGATAAAGCTGACACCAAGATAAATATGTTTTACATCCTTTTTGCAGAAGTTTTGCTAATCTAAATGGTTCCAGCTCTTCCAGAGGACACGGAAAAGGAAACAGAATGCCAAACATTATGGTAAGCAGAAGTTTACAGATCTCTAACATCTTGCCCTAATTTGTAGTTTCCAAATACAAATCAAACATTGTGTTTCCCTCCAATCTCGCATCAGCAATCTGAGCTTCTACATTATAGCAAAGCCCTCCCGTCAATGATTTGGAAACTTCTGTGAAATTACTATTTCTGTGAATTTTGCATTCATGCTCTTGATTGCCCATAGTGTTTTTGACAGCTTACTATCATTTTCTTTAAAAAGTCAGCATTAAGATAGGAGCACTAAGCCTCTAGTTGACTTACCACATTTATTTTATTCAACAAATGAAAAAAAAAACATTAAAGCCCTTGAGAGTGGCATATCCTTGACAAATTGTAATGTTTCATGTGGTAAAGGGGGATGATTATGAAACATGTGATTTGGAGAGCAATCACATTAACCCTATTTAATTTCAGATTCAGTTAAGCTTAAATGAATAGAACAACTATATTGATTTTTGTTCACGGCTCATGGACTACTTTGGGGAGTATGACCCCTTTGGGAGAATAAATTGTAGAAAAACAGAAATACCAAAGGTTTTGGAGGCATCTTGTCTAATGATCCCTATGGCACTATCGTGGGCCTTGCACACTTCAGAAGTCTATATATGCTTTTTAAGAACATGAAGTCCAACTGCAAAGAGGTAACTTACTCTTGATGTATAATCATTGCAACCATTATTGTTCTTCCAGTTTTTCTTTGATTCCCACTGAAGTTCCTGCATCTAAGGATTTTTTTTTCCTGCTGCTCAATATTGTGGATGACTCCTGATCTTGCTATTTACTCCAGTAAGAAGAGAGAGAGGGAGAGAAGGAGGGAGGGAGAGAGAGAGAGAGAATGAATGTAAGAGCATTTAAGAACCAAAATTAAAGTTTATTATTTATTAATCACATATACGTATATATAGCCCCCATCTCACAAAAATGCCACTCTAGGCAGCATACAAATACAGTAATAACAACAAACATAAAAACAGGCAATATATTTTCTAAACCCATTTTTTTCCTGTATGACTTCTTGCTTGCCTTGCCCTCAATATAGTCCAAATGGCAGTGACCAGGGATGCTCAGGGTCTAAATTTATGTTTTTCATCTTCAGTGATGGTAAGATATGTGGAATTCAACTTCCAGAATTCCCTAATCAGCACGCTGGCTGGGGAATTTTGGGAGTTGAAGTCCACTCATCTTAAAGTTACTGAGATTGAGAAACCCAGACCTAAGCATTTCAGTCAATGCCACCCAAGGACTCAGTGACTCAGAAGTTCTGGCAGGAATTTCCTCACTGTCATGAAAAAGAAGATTTTTTTTAAAAAAAATGTGTTGTCATGACCACCATCTCAGTTTTGCCCAGCGAATGTCTTCTGCTTCTTCAGTAATGAATCATCATCTATACACTAGTTAAAAGGGTCAACTGAGGTAGACTGGGAAATCCCATTGACTTCCTACAATCTGGCTGAGGAATTCTGGGAGTTGAAGCCCACAAGTCATAAAAGGGCCAAGTTTGAAGACCCCTAACCTAGATCTTTCAACCGATGTTCTGCTTGAACTTTCTAAAGCCTCTGAAAATGCAGAAGGAATGCAGAACCTCATGAGATGGCTTCAGAGAAAGCGACATTAGGTGCAAATTGTCCAGCTGAGGAGAAGTCTTGGGGTGAAGGAAATTTGCCATATATACTTTTATTCTGGCTAGTCTGGTTCTTCATCTTCAAGTGTTGAGGCGGTACCCAAAGGCCCAGCTTTCATTTGTGGCCAGTGAATGATACATTTACTTTAGATCCTTTTGTATGTCAACTCTTCATGCTTCAGGTACTTAACCTTTACTTTAAAAACATAGTTCAGAGTCTAGCTTGGAGGCGAAAGGGGGAGGCAATAGTACCCTTATAAAAGCTTTGCTTAACAAAGACACCATTATGTGAAGGTGCAATGCTAAGAGCGGTTGAATGGCATTCATTGTTTTAGAGGCTTCGTACAGCTGCTGCCTGTCAAAAACAGGGGCTCCTGCTTTGGGACATGCTGGCATTCAGACTTCGGAGATGGTGGGAATGGAAAACTGGACATTTATATTACCCTTTGCCTTTGTTTTGCTTGTTTGTTTGTTTATCATTGATCAACCTGGTGAAATTGCAAGAAGGACTGTAGCATCAAGAGATGGTACATTTAGAAGAAGACTAACCAATTTTAGACTGGACAAACTTTTTTACAGCACAGGAATGGAGGTCTTTAGATCAATGTGTGGTGTTTTGGCTTAAAAAATAATCAGATGTCCTTTTAGGGGTATCCTCAGAGTATTGATGATGATGATGATGATGATGATGATGATGATGATGATGATGATAATGATGATGATAATAATAATAATAATAATAATAATAATAATAATAATAATAATAATAATAATAATAATTTTGAAGGGACCTTGGAGATCATCTAGTCCAACCCCTGCTCAGGCAGGAAACCCTATACCACGGGTCTTCAAACCTGCTGGCTGAGGAATTCTGGGAGTTGAAGTCCACAAGTCATAAAAGGGCCAAGTTTGAAGACCCCTGCCCTATATCATTTCAGACAAATGGCTGTCCAGTCTCTTTTTAAAAACTTCCAGTGTTGGAGCATTCACAGCTTCTGGAGGCAGGTTGTTCCACTGATTAATTGTTCTAACTGTTAGGAAATTTCTCCTTAGTTCTAGGTTGCTTCTCTCTTTGGTTAGTTTCCATCCATTGCTTCTTGTCCTGCCTTCAGGTGCTTTGGAGAATAGCTTGACTCCCTCTTCTTTGTGGCAACCGCTGAGATATTGGAACACTGCTATTATGTCCCCCCTCGTCCTTCTCTTCATTAAACTAGACATACCCAATTCCAGCAACCGTTCCTTATATGTTTTAGCCTCCAGTCTCCTGATCATCTTTGTTGTTCTTCTCTGTACTCCTTCTAGAGTCTCAACATCTTTTTTACATCATGGTGACCGAAACTGGATGCAGTATTCCAATGCACTTAATAAACAGGCAAAGTTTAATCGCAACCTCTTAGCTGTCACCTTGACTCTTTTGACCTGCAGACATCCCTGGGTGTAGTGTCTCAATGTACAAACAGAACTGCACATATTAAACCCCTCAGAGATTTCGCTGTAAGCAGATTGTCACCTAGTTACATTCTTACTTTGCTATTTCAATTCGCTTGGCCCCTTTTTGAAGAGCAAACAAAACCTCCAAGGAACCAGCAAAGAAAACTTAAAACTTGGTTTGGAGGCTGTGGCCCCAGAAAATTACATTAGGAAGCCCAGCTTCAAATACCAGTCAGCCATGCAACTCTCCCTGTCTTGACAGAATACACCACTAGAACCATATGTTAAACCATATGTTGCTGAAAAAGCCACAAAATCATAGTTTGCCAATCACAATACCTCAATTCACATTAAGGCAAAACAAAGCACGCTGCATAGTAAAGCTTGCCTCTCAGCTTTTAGGGAATATTCAAGCAGCTAAAGAAGAAAATTAAGAAGAAGTTTTTTTAAAAAAAATAAATAAGAATGCTAAAATCAATTAATACCGGTAGTGAAAACCCAACAAAAGAGATGTATTTACAATTTTAAAAAATTCTGAGAAAGAGAGTTGCAAATATAAGTCCCAAAGTGTTATGTCCTGAGCCTGCTAAAGCATTCAGCAGGCTCAGAAATGTTGCAAAGGGTCCCGGGCAGACCAAAAGCTGCCCGCGACCAGACTGGCTGTCTCCAGCCTTGCGCACATGCGCAAGGTGGGAAACAGCCTCTGCAATCATTGGTTGACGTTGTCCGGGGATAGGACACTATAAAAGGCCTGCGAGCCGTTTTTGCAGTTGTTGGTTGTGGATGAGAACAATAAAGAAGGCTTGTTGTTACACGATGCGTCTCCTCTTAATGCCTCCAACCCGCAAACATAACACAAAGGAACATGTTTTATAGTCCAGATCAGTGTTTTTCAAACTTGGCAATTTTAAGATATATGAACATCGACTCCCAGAATTCCTCAGCCAGCAGGGGAATGGGGAACCCTGGGAGTTGGGAGCCCACAGATCTTATTGTTGCCATGTTTGAGAAACACTGCTTTAAACTGTGTTTGTAAGCAATGGCAACCCGTGTACACCTTTCAGGATAACCACATGATCTTTGTACCATGTACTTTGCACTTTAATTAGTTNATATATGAACATCGACTCCCAGAATTCCTCAGCCAGCAGGGGAATGGGGAACCCTGGGAGTTGGGAGCCCACAGATCTTATTGTTGCCATGTTTGAGAAACACTGCTTTAAACTGTGTTTGTAAGCAATGGCAACCCGTGTACACCTTTCAGGATAACCACATGATCTTTGTACCATGTACTTTGCACTTTAATTAGTTGCAATTTCCAGACATTCCTAGCACGTCTCAACACCAGATCACAACCAATTAACAGATTCCCCTACTTTTCCCCTTACATAAATACACAGGAATAAAAGTTGAGACCATCTCAGCCCCAAGTTTTTTTTTTCTCTAAAGGGCAGTTCCCTTTGGAGTCCTCTCTTTAGAAATGACCTATCATCTCAGCTCAGCATTCTTTTCAGGAGCTTGGGCCAAGAAGTAAGCCTGTTGAAATAGTGGAAGCATATCATCCAGGCCTAATCATGTGAGGAAGCTCCATACTATAAGTAATAAAGAAGGCAAGTAGATAGACAGGCAACTAGTCTTTATGAAGGACATTGATAATTGGAGCAAGTCCAGAGAAGGGCTACCAAAATGGTGAAAGACTGGAAATCATCCTATGAGAAACAGTTAAATTGAGCTTGAAAAAGTGGATGAGAGGGAAAGTCGAGGACTCCCTGTTCTGTGATGTTTCTCAGTTACATTTGAAGAAGGACTGGGAGGGACATGATAGCAGTGTTCCAATATTTGAGGGGATCCTACAAAGACAAAGGGGTCCAACTCTTTTGCAACGGACAAGGGGCAACGGAAGGAAGCTCATTGGGGAGAAACGCAACCTGGAATTGGGGAGAGATTTCCTCACAGTGAGAACAATTGACTGGTGGAGCTACTTGCCTCCAGGGGTTGTGGGTGCTCCAGCACTGGAGGTTTTAGAGGGGAGATTGAATGGCCATTTGTCTGAGCTGGTATGGGGTTTCCTACCTGAGTGGGGGGGTTGGACTGGAGGACCTCCAAGGTTCCTTCCAACTCTGTTATTCTGTTATTCAGTTACATCAGATATGTCAAACACAAGGCCCGGGGGCCGGATGCGGCCCGCGAAGTGGTTTCATGTGGCCCGCGAAGCCATCCTGGAAACATTGAGGGAACAGCCCCCTCTGCCTTGGCCCTGGCCCAGGCCAGCTAGGAGCCAATGTACAATTTTGTGGTGGCCATCTATGCTGAAATGCATTCAGTCTTAGCTCCATAAGGGCCCCCCCCACATGGTTTGAGAGGAACAGCGAGGCTCCTCCAGTGGACCATGCCTTGGCACTTGCCCTGGTCCCATCCCCTTCTGCCAGAGACCCTCAGATCTATCCCACTCCTGCCCAGGCCCCCATAGGCACCCTTGATGCGAACGATGTAGAGCTGGCCACACCCACCCAGTAGGCCACACCCACTCCATCCACACCCACCCAGTAGGCCGTACCCACCCTGGCAACACCAACCCGGCCCCCCAAGGGCAACCACAATGCTGATGCGGCCCTTAATAAAATTGAGCTTGACACTCCTGAGTTACATGATAGGTATCTTTAAATACATGAAGGGCTGTTATTGTAGAGAGTTCAGACTTATACTCACTTGCTCCAAAGGGTAAGACTAAAACTAACCAGATGAAACTTCAAGAATGAAGATCCAGATCAGACATTAAGAAGAACATCTTGATAGTAAGAGCTGCCAATCAGTGGAATGGCTTACTGCTTGGAAGGAGGGTCCCCCCCCCCCACATCACTGGAGGTTTTCAAACAGAAACGGATAGTCATCTGTATAGAGTAGTAAATCCAGCAGTGTACATAGTGTTGGATTCAATTACCCCTTAGGTCCCTTCCAATTATGACTCAATGATGCAGTGCACTTTCCCTCTGGTTCACCACCCACCTTGGCCATGCAGAGGTGATCTTCTCCATTCATTAAGCATCATGAGTGAACCAGGATAAGTGGTGACTCCAGATTTCTACGGATAACTGCCGCTTATTTTTAGTGTGATGAACCACCTTGAATACCTTGGAATACCTTAGAGCAAAGATGGGAAACTATAGCCCCTTTATGACTTGTGGACTTCAACTCCCAGAATTCCTGAGCCATACAAGTCACCTCTGCCTTAGAGAAAGGGTATAATTATATAATATAATATATAAGTAAGTGATCCCCTTTTAATTCCCTCCCTGATCTCTTCTTGCTACATAAGCAATGAAAAGGCCCTTTGAGGCTCACCACTCCTAATAGCCATTGATAATGAAAAAGCTCATCTCCCCTTACTGATCTTTCCGCAACTTTCTGAGGCACTGCAGGATCCCCCGGGGTACAGCGTGACACTCACTAATGTATTTTAACTCCAAGGATGGTATTTACCAGGCAGTTGGGGTGAAACGAGATACTAATTACAGGGTTTGTTTATAATTAAAATTATGGAGAACACAGATCGATCTGCCAATCTTTTCCCTGTTGTAAGGATTAATTAACTTCCTGTAGTATGGTTTAAAGAGAATTAAAATAATATATATACAGATTGGGTTTTTTAACACAGACGTACAGAAAGCCCAGTCAATTTTTCCAAATAATTTGGGTGGTAGTATTTTTTTTTTAAAAAAAAAAATCTGTCCTCAATAAGAAACAATTGCCTAACTCAACCCCCATTTGTGGCCCTCCAAATGTATTTATGCGGCAGCTCTCAGAATACTGAGGGACCTTCTCTTGCCGGTCACATCCACCTGACTCACAAGAGCAGGGAGGTAAGAGGAATGTTGCGGGTCCCATCCATTGAGGAGTACATCTGGCAGGACTCAGAAGAAGGACCTTCTCCCTGGTGGCTCTCTCCCTTTGGAACATTATCCCTGCAGAAATTAGACTGGCCCTGACTTTGACAGTCTTTTGCAGGGGGTCTTCAAACTTGGCTCTTTTATGACTTGTGGACTTCAACTCCCAGAATTCCTCAGCCAGCATGGCTGGCTAAGGAATTCTGGGAGTTGAAGTCCACAAATCATAAAAGGGTCAAGTTTGAAGAACTCTGGTCTTTTGGAAGGCCCTGAAGATGTGATTGTGCCAGCGGTCCTAGAGAACCCAAAATGCGAGGGAGCCCATCAAATGACTTATTTGATCATGTGCTATCACTGGGGAGGTGGGTGGGGAGTTATTTCTTTTTATTCCCCCCCCCTATTTTGTTTTTACTGTTTGTAAGCCACCTAGAGTCGCTGTGAGTGAGTAGGCGGCTATATAAATTTTCTAAAATAAATAAATAAGTAAGTATTGACTATTCTGGCAAGGTGGCTAGAAATGCTGAAGATTGTAGCCCCAACACATCTGAAAGACACAAGGTTGGAAAAGGCACTTCTCCCCATAGAGGTCCCCAAACTATGGCAGGACTGTTTGGAAAGATGCCTAAATTCCAGATGATCCAATTTTCAGCCACCTCTACAATATCTATTCAATAATGTCCTATCAATTCAAGATTACTTACTTCCAAACTAATGTTGTTTATATCCACTCTGCTTGACAGTGGGTATAGAACCGCATGCTGAACCTGTTTTACTTAAGTCTACTGAATTTATAAGGATTTCTGAGACACAGAGAGAGAGAGAGAGAGAGAGAGAGAGAGAGACAGACACAAAGAATGGATTGGGCCAGTAACCTAGAATCTCAAAATTTGCATGCAATTTGGTCACCCTTCTCAAAGAGGTAAATATTAGAAATTATCATATTTACACAGGACCACCTGGTGAATTATGTAGAGCAATGTTCTGCAACCAAATTTAAAGCCATGGGGTTAGGATGTCCTTTTATGCCAGGCCATTTGATACGGTGATTTTTGTAAACTGCCTATTCAGAAAACTGCCTTTGTCCTATTAGAATCTTCTGCGAGTGAAAGAAAAAAAATATCCACAAAGTCAATAAAGGCGGTCTAAGCTACATGAAAAGAAGGCAAGATCCCTCCCTTTGCCTGCTTGTCATTAGAAATACAAATTGCAGTTTGACCTACGATGGACAGAATTGTATCTCTTCTGCACTAAATCTTGAGTTTGATACAAGAAGAAAGAAAATGGAGGGTGGGTGGGTGGGTGGGTGGGAGGGAGGGGAGTGATGGTGCTTTGCATGCAGAATATCTCAAATGCAATCCCAGATACATCCATATCCCTGAATTACCATTCTAAAGAGTCCATCATTCATTATGGACTTGAAAGAGCGCATGACCTGTATGAAATTGCATCATCCCACCTTTCTCCATTCATTTAAAAAATGTCTGCGATTATACAGTAATGTTTCATTTGTTTATTTGCAGCTTTCCCTCCCCTTTTTTTCCCCAAAAGAAACCAAACAGATATATTTCTTAGAAGCTGGGAGTTCCTGTACCGAATCGTAACACAGCTAATATCCTGATTAATCACCCACCTACAATAGCAATGCATTTTCAGGGAATTCAGGCCTCTTCTCTAAGACAAGTGTGACGGATTACTAAATACAGTTCATTTTTAGGCTGATCTTCTTTACTAACAGGGGAAAGCTAATCCCTTTCGAGATCCCTTATGGAATCTTTTCTTCCGAGGAATGCCATTGTCCCTCAAGTGCCTCCTTTGTAGCATTTCATTAAACGCCTCAGGAAATGACTGCAGTATAAGACCCTCTCATTTGTCACCTCCAAGTGCCGTCTCTCCTCCTCCACCACCATGCCAGCCGGTCTCATCACCACCATCCTTGTAGACTGCTATGGGATAAGGTGTGATGGAAATCCTGTACAAGCTGAACGGTACTTCCTAATCAAATGGGTGTAACAGATGGCTGCTGGAGCAAGCCATCACAATGGAAATATCTGCAGTTCTCATGGTAACGGATTCTGCCAGGTCTGGGAGATTTGCTGTTTTCCAGGACATCTGAGCTGCAATCTCTTTTGAGCTGTCTAGCAGGCTCAGCCTCGCAGGCTCAGCGTGATGGAGATAGGGTTGAAAGGTGGAGCCTGGTTATGCATTCCAACTGTGATTAAAGGCACAAAGCGTTCTAGTGCAGAATCCGTCCCGAGCTGCTTATTCATTACATGTTATCTAGAACCTTATTAGCAAAATGGCAGGCTAGCCAGGCAATTGTGTTCTTCTTCAGCAGAAGGTAAAACCAAGAAACTTGAACAGAGAAAGCACCGACAGTGGGGAATTAGGATGCGTACAATGTCACCCCTTAATAAAGATAAGGAGTAATATTAAAACTAACAGTTGTTTCTCCCTTATGGCAACCCATCAAGATTATTTAGCAGAGAAGGATAAAACATCTGGCCTGAGGAGAAGAAAAAGGAGTTGAATTTCAAAGCCTGATATAAAATCTATTAAAGGAATGGGGATAGGGATATTTTAAGATCATCATCATCATCATCATCATCATCATCATCATCATCATCATCATCATCATCATCATCATTATATACAGTCATAGGGCAAAAGAGAAAGATGGGGGAACAGATAAACAATACATCCCTTTACATATTGCATAACAATCTATGACAAACATGTCCATAACACATGTCCATGGAGCATGAGTTTTGTCAGCCTTGCGAAGTAGTCCAGATAAGCATGCCCACATGAACTAATTCTACTTCATTGTGAGGTTACATTAATAGACTCTTATAAGTCTGAAAGTATTTCTCTCTTGTCACCTTTACAGCGCAAGAAACTAGGGAGGGTTCTTTCTGGGATGTTTGCCACACCCATATTCCTGCTGCAGGCTATGTTTCCTCTTATCCTCTTATCTGAGCCGTGGTGACGCAGTGATTAGAAGGCAGTATTGCTGGCTAACTCTGCATGGAGATTGACTCAGCCTTCCATCCTTACAAGGTCAGTAAAATGAGGACCCAGATCGTAGGGGGCAGTATGATGACTCTGTAAACCACTTAGAGCAGGGGTGTGAAACTCGCAACGTCACGTGACATGTTGCGACATATCGCGACTTTTTTTCCATTGCCGGCAATGGGGTGGGCGTGGTTTCGCCATGACGCATCTGGTCTGCGGGCCGGCAGTTTGACACTCCTGACTTAGAGAATGCTGTAAAGCACTATGAAGCAGTATATAAGTCTATCTGCTATTGCTATTATCCAACTTTGTCCTAGCTGTAGCTCTTCCCCCTGTCTCCCAAGATCATTCCCACATACCATTACAAATCCACAGAGAGATGAGCTGGGTTTTGATTATTGAAAGGCTATCTTGAAGCCTACTGAATTTTATTACGTCTCTTCATTTTATTCTTTAAAACTCAAATTGCATTTAACAGGGAGGGAACATACTTAAAATGTACAAATATGCATGGAATTGTATTTCCCGTCTCAAACTCTAAAAAGTCTAATGTCGTGCTACCTGCTGGAAATTCTATAGCAGGCTGGTTTGCAACGACTTCTTTGCTCTGCCAAAGGTCAAAAACTCTCAGACAGTGAAAAAATATTCCACCATGTTTCTATTCAAAGAGGACCATTCTTAACAAAAATGCTAGGCCTTGTGAAAAGAAAAGGGGGAGACAGAGAGAGGGGGGGGGAGGAAAGCTGGCTGATCTATCACATTGTCCCCAAAGGGACTATAATGTTAAACACACACGCCGTCCAGAGAGCTTGTGAGAAAGCTTTTCCAGAAGGATGCATTTGTGACTCAAGAACAAATTTGCTGCCTCTGCTAGGAGGAAAGTGATGATTGTGTTATAATTTGCAGAATTGTGAAGCCAGAAATAAAAGGGTGATTTCCCCCAAAAAACTCAAGTTATTGAAAAGGGGCCAGGTAACCCTTTTGGCATAGCCCAAAGAAAACAATCATATGAAAAACGAATGCAGGATTGCCCAAAAGGAAAATATTGATTCTCAGTGATAGGAAGCACATTTTGACCCCATCCCAACCTCTCTCTGTGCTTGCATTGTTTTGGTACAGATTTGCCTGGAAAGTGCCTGTGTTTAGAATGGCTTGTGGGCAAAATCTGAGTTAGGCTATGATCATTTTGTTTGATAGTGAGATGGGCACATATATTTTTAATAAATAAATAAAAAATTTCAGCGTGGGTATATAACTAACATTAGTAAATAGAATGAAGCAGTTGCATGACACTCATAAAATATTCACATCCCACCTTTCCTTTAGGAGTTAAAGGAGTATATATAAGTCCCTTCACCCATTATTTTTTTCCCCACAGCAGGGTGTCAAACTCGTATTGTGACTTTTTTCCCCTTGCCGGAGCTGGATGGGCACGGCTTCCTCGTGACGCATCCTGTCCACGGGCCGGCAGTTTGACACCCCTGTCCCACAGCAAGATCCCAGAGAGGTTACTTGGGCTGATTGACTGGTCCCAAATCACTCAGTGAAATTCCATAGCCAAGGATGCACTAGAACCAGTGGTGGGATTCAGCCGGTTCACACCAGCTTGGTAGAACCAATAGCTAAATTTTTCTGCATTTGGAGAACCAGCTGGCTTCCAGAGATCCAGTCTAGGCCTACCAGAAGGGCATGGATGCCACTTCCGGAAGTCTGTTCTAGACCTCGGAGACCTGGAGAGGCCTCCCAGGCCTAGAATGGCCCACCAGAAATGCGTGGATACCACTTCCAGAAGTCCAGTCTAGACCTGGGAGGCCTGGAGAGGCCCCCCAGGCCTAGAATGGCCCACTGGAAGTGAGTGGATGCCACTCCCGGAAGTCCGTTCTAGGCCTCAGAGGCCTCCCAGGCCTAGAACGGCCTGCCGGAAGTGCATGGATGCCACTTCCGGAAGTCCATTCTAGGCCTTGGAGGCCCAGGCCTGCATCGAATACGAGAACTGGTAGTTCAGGTATTTGAATTCCACCACTGACTAGAACCTATGTCTCCAAACGCCTTAACCACTACACCACACTGTCTCATAAAACTCAAGGGCTGCGCATAGAATTAGTATTAGTATTTCCCTTGGTGTACATCAATAAAAGAACAAATGTATTTCAAAAACAAGAAGAAAACCCACAGGACATTTATGAAAAAGAAAGAAAAGCAAAGGAGCCAGCTTTTATCTGAGCTTGTTTCTACTTTTTAGGGTTTTTTAGAAAAAAAAATCAGTCATTTGAGAAGATGTAATCTTGTAGATGAACCTGCACAGATGATCTCAATTAGCTGGAGAGATTCACATGCCATCAAAAGAAAAATTAAGAGAGTCAACGTTTGTCAATTCCCAAACAAAGATCGTCCATCAGATCAATCTAGGCAGCCTCAAGCACATAGTCTGCCCTGAAGCCAGTTTGAAATGTTTCAAGCTAATTTGCTTCTTCCAGGACTGCCTGTACTTGAGAATCCACCAGTTTCTCAATCACCTAATCATAAAAAGTCAGAGATTTCCCTGTAAAAGCTAATTTCTTAGGGATCCAGGGCAAGCTTCTTAAAGACATCAGATAATTGCAATTTTAGCCAAGGAAGGGTTTTGCCTTTCCTCCAAAAGCATTTAGGATGTTAAGCTTCCAAGAACTTTCTAGCTAAAAGATGTTAAGAGATTGGACAAAGCTCCAGAGGACAAATCATGGTGCATACGGTCCCATTACTATCTGTCATACAACTACACCCCAATTGTAGAATGTATTGCCAGTTTTCAAGCTGCAAATCATTATCTTAACACTTAAAAAATAATTTCAAAATAGTACAGTAAAGAGGAAGGGCTTGATAAGAATTCAGATACAAAAGATGATTTTTTTAAAAAAATTAGCCAGAACAGACTTTATATCTGTATATCTTCAACTTTCCTTAAAAATGTGTTTTTCAAATAGGAGTTAATATTCCTTTCAGCGGCAGATTTAATCCAAAGGCTCCTTCATATCAAATTACAGAAGAGTATAGATAACAAAGTAAACTTACTTTTTACACGTGATTCCTATTATTCTTATTCATAATTTCGAAGCTTTTGTTTTTGCAGCAACCATCGAAGTGACATTATTAAACATACACTTCTGTTTTTATGATGTTGAACTTCAACTACCCCAATTTTACTTTTTTTTCTTTTGCTTAAAAGGCTCCAAAATGGTACCATATCTCTTCAGTTACTCAAAAATGTTGCAATATGACACATTACATCTTCCTGAGTGTAGGATGCCATCTCTCTTACTTATTGCTGGCTTACCCTAAAACAGTGGTTCTCAACCTTTTTAATGCTGCGACCCCCAACCGGTCATAAGTCGAGGACTAAACCGGTCGTAAGTCGAGGACTAAACCGGTCGTAAGTCGAGGACTACCCAACTGGTCGTAAGTCGAGGACTTTCCCTGCCCGGGAGCGCCGTGCATGCGTGGTTCCGCCCCCTGCGCCGGCCGAGGCGTAGCTGGCAAGCGGCAGAGACGGAGCAGGCCGACCACCAGCTGGCCCAGCCCAAGGGAGGTAAGGCACCCGCCGGAAAAGGGGAAAAAAATGGCGGACAAAAAAATGGCAGACAAAAAAAATGGCGGACAGCCTTGTTTGGCGACCCCCGTGAAATGGTCAATCGACCCCAAATGGGGTCCCGACCCACAGGTTGAGAACCACTGCCCTAAAACATTGTTGCTTGCTGTGCCAGTGAGAAAGAATAGAATGGAATGGAATGGAATGGAATGGAATGGAATGGAACGGAACGGAACGGAACGGAACAGAACAGAATAGAGCTGGAAGGGACCTTGGAGGTCTTTTAATCCAGCCCCCTGCTCAAGCAGGAGAACCAAGCAATTAGAAAAACCCAAAAGAATCCAGGCAACACATTATCAAGATGACCAGGTGACAACCATAGAGAAACCTTCTTTTAGTACTGCCATTTCTCCAGAGTAATGTACAACCAATGATCAGTCTTGGAAGTACTGCTGGTGAGAGAGAGAAAACAAATCATCGATTAATTGATTGGCTGAATGAATAAATGGATTTATGCTTGATGAGTTGATGCTAATGGAGCTTTCATCTAGGGAGTAAAAATAGAGGAGTTAATTCAGTACTGACAAAAGGTTTCTAATGAATGAATAAATAAATAAATAAATAAATAAATGATCATAAACGAAACAAGGACAAATAAAATAATTCAATAAATGGAAATATAAAATAAGTAAAGGAAAGAAAAGGAAAATAATAATAAATAATAATAAAATAATTCAGTATAAACCCAATACTTGCTAATGGCAATCAAAAATTTAATAAAATCCAGCTTATGGATTTATCTGGGAATTGATTTGGGACTTCAGTAAGGAGGTCTCAATTCAGAGTGTTAGGAAGGCTGGCAAGTACTGAAAGGCAGTGCAACAGTACACACATTGGTGTTCCAACAATCCAAATGTCCGTAATCCAAATAAACCATAAGTAATATATAGGTGACCACTCCTTTCCAACATTCTAAGAAACAAGACAGTAAATCTTGTTAAAGCGAAGGCTCTCCTGTGAAGGACAGATAGGATATTAAATAAATGTTTATACGCAGAGAAGGGTCTGTAATTGCTGCGATGGTTTAGGGCAGGGGTGTCAAACTGCCGGCCTGCAGGCCAGTTGCATCATGCGGAGGCCGCGCCCACCCCAGCTCCGGTAATGCGAAAAAAGTCGCAATACATCACGAAACATCACGTGACGCAGTGAGTTTGACACCCGTGGTTTAGGGCCTGAAGTCTACCTCTTTGAAGTCCAAAACAGGGTTCTTTTTTTTACTTCGATACAGGCTTTTTCAGGCCCAAGCACGATCCAGAGTTGAATGGAAAAATAGAACAGGCTAAATCATTGACTATGGGGGGGGGGTTTCCCTTAAAGAAGTGACTATCAACAAAATTGGACTAAGTTAGGGACCCATCTCAAGGCTACTTTTAGCCACTGTTTTAAATGACAAATTCCCACATGACCCTTAGCCAAGCTGAAACCAAGCTCCAAATGAAGAAGTGCATTGGTCATACAATTTGTTGTGGCTCCGTCCGGTGGGTCCCTCTCATCAGAGGAGGAAGGCTCTGAACATGACGGAGAGGAGATGGCTAGGTCCCTCTCTCCCGGCCCTTCCCCTCTGGTGCAGCCTTCGGTGCCTTCCGACAGCGAGGAGTTTGGCCAGGAGCCCGGTGTTTCTGGACTTGGCCAGGAGCCCGGTACTTCTGGGACTGGCCANGTTTGATGAACACTCGGTTGCAAGCATTCTGGCAAGTTCTCGTGGCTTATCTTTGTTTGCTGTGGTTTATCATTAAAGACTTGGCAGGCAGCTACGAAGTGGCTGCCAAGACATTCCGTTGCCTTCGTCGGTGCCGAGTAGTTTGTCAGGCCTCGGCTGACTGGTTGGGGGGTGTGGGTCGGACGGGGGACAGAACACAATTAGTCACACAACAAGGCACATAGACCGAGGGTTAAAATTTCTGAATGAAGTGCTTGCAGTGCACTCCAGTCTTTACAGAGACAGAGATGTGCCCTGTGTAAGAGGAGCTCAGCACCTTCGCTCTAAATAGCTCGGGTGGCAGCAGGAGCAAAATTATTGCCGGTTACGTCTAGCAAAACTCATTATGGCATTTGAAGCCTTCTGGGCACAGACTGAAATGTCACAAGATTGATATCCTCACACAGGAGAAGATTGGAAGTAGATTCCCAAGAATTTAAAAAAATCTCAAGGCTATTCAATTTGGGTGCCATTCATTTCCCACTTATAGAGGCAATTTACACAATTGATTAGTAAACAGCATCACTTTGGAATTGTTTTGGAGTAGACAATTTGAAGTTCTTCACAACCACACGTAAGGGTCCACGGACTTTGCCAAAGGACAATCTGAGTTTGTGAGAAAGCAACAGCACTGTCAGCACAGAGCAGAATGGAAATAATATTGAAACAAAGCCCTGGAGGTTGGAACTTCCTTTTAGATAGGGGTTTTAGAGTAGAATCAATATAACAATTAAATAAATGTGGGGCAAGAATGCAATTTTCCAATTAAACATCTTAATTACCTCGTCATAGATCCTTTTTTCAAACTTCTTATTTAGCTTTGTTTTCCCCTCAATGTTCAAGACATTCTTATCCGTTAAGATTTTCTCAGAGCTAATTACACTTAATATACACCTTATATTGATGCTGTTGTTACTTGTATAAATACTAGAAAAATGTTTGCATTCAATTTTTATCTATCAAAATACTAAGAAATGTACTAATTTAAGGTTAGTAAAAGAGAATATTATTGGAAGAAGAGAAAATCAAGGAAAGTTACTATGTGGATTATGGAAGTATAGAAATTAATTGTTATTGATTGTTTTTAAATATAAACCCAGACAACACGCTGTTTACCAAATATTAAGGTTACTAAGTTAAAAAAAACAATAACATATTATTTTTTTAAAAAAAGAATGCAACTTTCCAGATGATAACCGAAGCAGGGCAATTGCCAATGGCAGTGATTTTTCTCCGCATGTACAGTAGATGTTCTAACATGAAAATATCAACCATAATAAAGTTCAATCACTAAGTAAACCTGCCATTTCCTCCACAATCTCCCTTTAGAAATCAAATCAAAAGCCAGTAAAGGTGAAATAAAGAATTCCTGTTTATTTTTTCCACCAACTGATGCAGTTGATTTTTTTTTATTTTTTTTCCTTTTTCTCTTTACAAACAAACAAAATACACGGTACATTTTTTCTTTTTTTCTTAACAATACTATGTCCTACATCTCTTACATTTATTTACATTACTTCTCATACTTTTTTATTCCTCAATTCTAACCAGTTATAGTACATGTCCCATATCTCATAGAATTCTGTAGCTTCTTTGTCTTTTAGTTCTAAGGTAAATTTGTTCATCTCAGCACAATCTAATATCTTACATATAATCATTGCATTTGTTGGCATGTTCTCTCTTTTCCAACATTGTGCATATGCAATACGTGCTGCAGTTATAATATGTATAATGATGTATTGGAGTCGTTTCTCGATTTTTGGGTTGATTATGCCTAATAAAAATATTTCGGGTTTGAGTTCAATTTTTTGTTTTGTTATTTCCTGTAACCATCTCCTAATCTGCTCCCAATAGGTCTTTGCTTTGGGGCATTACCACCACATATGATAATATGCAGTTGAACTCATGTTCAACTAACTGAAGTTAGCAATTAATATTTCCTACAAAACTGCCCGGCATTGAATAATAATGCTTAATAAATTGGCTGGAAATAATTGGCTAGATTATTGTAAGCTTTTCCCCTTTCTGATTGGTTGGTCTCATTCTTTAGATATCTGCCAAGGACCAATCAGTATGGTTGAAGAAAGGAACTAAAGCAGAAGTGTATCCATCTGAATTTGATTTCTAGAATTCTGCTAGAGTTCAAGGGAAACGAATTCTAAGTAGATATTACTTGTGCAATAAAAATTTGATTTCCTTTTAAATGTGAATCGTACTAATTTTATTCTGAAGTTCTTTTCTGTAAAGCTGGCTTAAAAGTTTACAACAGAAAAAGATTAGCAGAAGTTGAAAGCAAACAGATGTCCCTATATAAGGTCCATTTTAAACATGAAAACCTGTTCTACACTGTCTTTAGTTGGCAAAGATTCCACTTCTTTACAGGTTGGCTTTGTTTAGCGATCACCTGGTAGCGACTGTTTACAGTGATAACAGTGATGTTAGAAAAAAAGAACTTTTTTGTGTATTTGCCCATACTGTAACCTCTCACAGAACCCAGTCAAGTTCCTGCCAAATCCAAGGATTTCACAGAGTACAGTATATTAAAAAAAACCTTGTTCCACTGTATCTGAAACACTTTCTAGTCATGAAATGCTTAATTCCCAAAACACAATCAGAAATCTGGAGCTCCTTACTACAGTTCTTTTGCAGGTATTTTTAATCTGTTATATTTTACTATGTTTCTATATCAATCCATGAAAGTTCCTTTTAAGCAAGAGATCCTAGAAAGGCATCTTTATTCCTGTCTTATAATTTCAAGTGAGAGTGAAAGATGAATTAGGAAATTGGAAGACTCTATTTGCGTTCTTTCATATCCTTTTCAATAAGTCATCGATTCCCCCCCCACACACACACACACAGAGTATCTTGCAAAATGATAGTTTCCTACATGGAGCCAGAGAGAGTTTTAGTCCTGGGAAGCGCTATTAAAAATGGTAAGGAACACTCTTGCTACAAAAAAAAAAGTTTAGAAAGACCTTTGGGCTTTAAACTAGAAGTCATTATCACTTCAAATGATTTAAGTGTACGCACAGTGGGGGTAGATTTCTTAGTTCTAAACTTGTAGATTGGAAAAGAAATAGGATTTGCTTCCAGCCCTATGTATTGCTAAATTTGAATCAACAAAATGATTATACTTTAGAAATGCCAGGCATGATTTTTCCATATCAAAGATAAAGGATTTTCTCCATCACCCTCTCTATACATTTAATAATCTTAAATGGCAAAGGTTGAAGTCTCTTATTCAGCAAGATGTTTCTTCCAGAAATTTATTTCCTGGTTTGTTTATTTTTTGTTGGTTTTTTTACTCTGACAGGAAATAAAATTGCTAGAAAAGAAAAAGTCTGAACCTCCAAATTGTTTTTATTTTTATTCTCATTCATCAGACACCTAGATGGATAGGTAATATCTAACTTTTTTTACAAAGTATCAGATCAAAATAATGCATTCCATGGATCAGCAATTCTGACCTCTTACCAGCTCTAATATAATTACTCCAAAGCAAACTGCTTCTTTAAATATAGTATCATAACTGATTGCAAAAAAAATAAGTGAATTCAAACTCTTCCATTCTCCTTACGGGGAAACCTATTGGATACAGCAAGCATGTGTAATATCATATCATGAATGCAAGATGCCAAGATAGATTTGACTATGACAAACGCAGGATCAGCAATCACTCCAGAAAACTGCCTTTTTCTTATTACTGCAGGAGAGAAGATGCTCAAAATTCTGCTTTATATCTTCCAACGGAAAATCAATATTGCTCCATGAAAGAAACAAAGAGGCAAGTTTTTGTAGCTGTGGTGGTCAGAACAAGGGGAGTTATAAACATCTTGTTTTATAAAAGAAGATGCGACACACAGTCCCTTAGAGATATGTGCTACAATCTTCCACTTCCTGCTTCTATATTGACTCAAACTGTGCACTCCTATCAGGCATTGTGTTATCCAGAGCATTCGCAACTGTACTCCCTACATAACTTCCCCCACTGCATGACACTAATCTTGTCAGCTTCTGCAGATGTCCACACGTTCAGCCGAGGCGTCCACAGCGAAAGTCTTTCTGTCTACAGCCATAGTAAACCCACAACTCCCTGCAGGGAGCTAATGTCATTTGAGTGACGTCAGTGAGGATGGGGATTATCCAGCCCACTGACAAAATAAGCACTCTGGATATTATCCTGCTTGAATGAAGCTTATTTGAGGAGGGAAGGCAGGACCTTGAAATGATTAAATTAGATTAGCTGTCTGTGGCCTATACCGTGGTGGAAATGGAATATGTGTTCTGTGTTAAGGCAATTAAAAGAAGAAGATGACCCATTCTTCGGGGACCTGTTCGGGACTCCGTGATTTATCAGAATGAAAAAGAAAAGAAAACTCATGGGTGAAAAACATACAAACATTGTATGAAGCACTTGGCTAATTAGTCTATGTTTTGTATCTTGCTGCAAGGATAGTAGAATTTTGAGAGCTTGTTCTAGCCAGCGAAGATGACACTAGGGTAGATCAAGTAATGGTTGGCCTGCCTAGAAGAGAGGATTATTTTTTTAATAGAATGTGGGATAAAGAATCATATAAATAAATAAATATGTTCTGCTCCTGGGAATACCAGGCTCCAATATGTTCCTACATATCTCACTTGGCCTCATACAACTCCATATCAAATCTTATTTTGTTTAAAAGATTTAAAAAAAAACAAACTAGAATGCTGGAAAGCAAATTGCCAAACTTCAAGCATAATCTGTAACTCTAAGAATGCTTCTGGACTCCATATGTGTTTTAACAGGAAAAAAAAGTAATAGGAGCACTATTTAGTAGTATTTATTCATTTGAGAAAAAAATACATGTGAGCATGTGGTGAAGGTAATGGGAACGGCTTCATCACTTTGTAGCCATTTTGTGACAAATATGTCTGTTGGCCCATTAGACCTCTACACTAGATTAAATGTAGTGGGGGCAATGAAAGCAACTCTATAATGTTGTATATCCTGGACCGTTAGTGCCATATTTAGCCACTGATAAATTAATTTCCCACACATTTTTAACAGACAGTCTGTTTGGCATCCATGATAACTGCAGTGAAAGCTCAGTGCGTTGGGTTACAAACCTGCCCCTTGGCACAGACATGCCATGGCAGAACATTGTATACATATCTGGAGTTCATATTAGAGAGCATTGCATGTTTACTCCTGTAAGTATTTACCTTTAATAAACCTTGTGATGCTTATGCTAGCTTTCAACTCCTCTTTCTTGGAAATCCCACATGGATATTGGTTCTTGGAGGGCATCTATATTTTCATTTATATGTGGGAAAACAAATATTGAAAGTATAATTACTCGAACGAACTGTTTGCCCTGTGTTTCCTAATCTTCTTCATTTAGGTGACAGAAGGACTTTCTGCTGACAGGAAGATTCATTCGCCAGTCTGGTTAAATTTTGTATAAGGAATCGGCATGAAGGACTCAGTCTGGTTCTTCTCTCAGGTGGCAAAATGTCTTTGAGGTTGTGTGCATTATTCATTCATTCACTTGATTTATAACCTGCTTTCCTCTTCCAGCAAGTTATTTAAGGCAGCTAACCAAAAGGGAAAAAAAGAATTTTAAAAAACCCTGAAAGACAGATAAAAGATGAAACTCCTTAGACTTAGCCAAGAGCAATCATAAGACAGAATGGACTAATTCAGAGTAGGTTTTTTTTATCTCCCCTTTATTATTTTTTATAAACAATTCAAAGTGGCAAACATACCTAATACTCCTCCCTCCTCCTATTTTTCCCACAACAACCCTGTGAGGTGAGTTCAGGTGGGAGAGAGTGCGTGGCCCCAAATCATCTAGTTGGCTTTCATGCCTAAAGAGGTACTAAAACTCTGGTTTCTAGCTTGGTGCCTTATCTACTAGACCAGGGGTAGGCAACCTTGGTTCTTTTATGACTCGTGGACTTCAACTCCCAGAATTCCTGAGCCAGCATGGCTCAGCTTGGAAATCTCTCCCTTTCCCCTCAGCGTGATTGGCTCAGGAATTCTGGGAGTTGAAGTCCACGAGTCATAAAAGAGCCAAGGTTGCCTACCCCTGTACTAGACCAAAATAGCTCTCAGATTTTCATATATCTAAGAGTGGATGGATCTTCATTTGCATTTAATTCTTCACAAAGAACTGTTCCTGGTCTTTTCCTCTAGTGCACTACTATCTTACATCTCTGCCAAAAAGAAACCAGATTTTTTATTTTATTTTATTTTATTTTAGCTGATGAAAAATGCTATCTTGTAGAGAAGAGCAGCAGAGATTTAATAACTAGGATTTAATAACTACATTTATCCTCAAATTAATAGGATCATTATGATCAGGCTGCTACTGATCGTCCCCATTACCACATTGGGGAGTTGGAGAGAGGACCTGAGTTTTACCATTTGATCCATCTTATTATTAAACTGAGTTTCATGTCCTAAGTGGCTTTGCAATGATGATTTGTGAGCTGCTTTGGTTAGCGGACTTGGCTAAGTAAAAAAAACACCATCTGGAAAACTTATATGCAGTGCATTTCTTGCTAAAAATACCTCTACTCTTTTTTATAAACACTGAAATATGAGACATTTACACAAGGATGAGGTAGATTAAATTCGAGGTATGAGGTTACTACCATATAATTTCATTACTACCAAGCAAGGTCTGAATCAAGCATTTGGGTGTTGAGCAGCTACGCTGCCTTGAGAATTCAGTGGCACATTCAAACTTTATTGTGACCAAGAACAGTGGACTAAGGGAATGTTTCTCGGTAGCCAGGAGTGTGTTATTTATTATTGAAAAAGGCAAGTTGTATTTTGTTACAGGAAGAAATGCAAATTTTCTTTCCCCCCCAATAGAGATTAAGTATTAGAAAGGAAATAAGATAGGCGTAATATATTGCTTTTTTTGAAGGGGCAGGGGTGTACTGAAAAGCAAAGACTGGAACCTGCTATCTCTAATAAGGACGAAGTTTCCGTCCAACATAATGCACTTTAAAAAATAAATGAAATGAAATGAAATGAAATAAAGCAAGAAAGCAGCACCACAGCTACCGGCTACATTGCTTACTTTCCGAAGCTAAGCCAGTGGGATGCAGATAGTAAGATCTTTGTCTCACTGCAGCGAGGAGAGAGGATAAAAATTCTGTGCCAGTAATCTTCATTGGATTAATGGTTTCTTTTTTATCTGCTGTATTTCTGCTCAGATGTCTTTGCTCTGAATGAGTCAGTGGAATGCAAATGACGGATACAGTCAGTCTGAAAATATTTAAATCTTGCTTTCCACTGCAGTGCAGGTATGTGGATGTGTGTACGCACATGCACACACACATGCATAAACACAAACTGGAGGGAGGGCAGACGAAAATTATAGACCGAGCAATAAGCAGAAAATAATAATAGCCCCGATGAAAAATAGACCGGGTTTTCTTCTCTATTTTCCTTTCTCCCCCACCCTACCCCACTCCATTTCTTCATATTATAAACAAGATCAACATTTAAATGCCTCATATCAGAGAGGGCGGGGGCAAATTCACAACGTTCCGTATCTGAGACACGTGCGTTCCACAAAAAAGGCATCTGCTAAAATGTAAAACTGCTTTTATTTCATGGGCTCAGTGACAAATCTTCACAACTCCTAAGGCAGATTTCTTGTTATGGCATTATTTTAATTCTGACAAAAGACGCAACCATCTAGCAGAGGGACTGCTCTCCTTTGAATTGTTTTCCTGATCTAGTTTGCTAATATGCTGTGAGCTTTCTTCCCCTCCTCTGCTGTTTTGACTTTTCTTCTGAACTGGTTACAGGTTTCAATAGCTAATTAATTAATTTAGTAATTTTGGCTAAAAGCCAAAAGGCATCTGGGGACGGCAATAGCTTCCATGGAATATAGTGGGTCTTAATCCTACATAAACAAATATGGGAGTTGGCTGTAAGGTTGTAATCCAAAATAAACTTTATTGAAAATAAATCCCACCGCAAGATTTAGGGCAATGCTATACAGGGAATTTGCTACAGGAATTATACAGTACAGTTTTCTGAAACAAACATCGAAAGTATAGGAAAATGTCTGGGTATGAGTGTAGCAGGTGTGTGTTTGTGTGTGTGTTCATGTTTGTACAAAGGAACACAGAATCAAAATAATAAAAGTCAGAACAGTTCACTCATGAAATCTAGGACTGCAAGAAGGCAAATTAAAACATTATTGATGTGTGCATCTATACATGTCTTTTCAATTTCATGTATCAGTTATGATACAGCGCATTGGGCTCGTATCCAAGTAAATAAAAATATCAGGGCTGGATCATAAGAGAAACTTGAAAGGTGAAAAGAGAGATTTATTTTTAAGATGGACCATTCATCTAAAACGGGGGAGGGGGGAACGACAGCCCTTTTATGACTTATGGACTTCAACTCCCAGAATTCTTGAGCCAGCCATGCCGGCTCAGGAATTCTGGGTGTTAAAGTCCACAAGTCATAAATGGGCCATCGTTACCCACCTCTGATCTAAAACAAGACTATTTCATCCTTATAAACTAGGGAGACCTATAAGGAAATGTAGCAGGCAGTAAGTGGTGACTCTATAGTTTTCCATATCATAAAGAGCTCCAATTTTAGTTATACTGTGCAGACTGATTGGCCACTCTCCTGTGACAGTCCTATAACTCAATGTACAGACAGCACTGGATCAGATGGACTGAAAACAAGAGAGAGATGGCATTAGTGTGGTTTAGCTTCACTCCTATAATATACTTGGAGGAGGGCAAGTGCACAATATAAGTTAGGTGGGTAGTTGGTTAAATGTTGATAGGCTTGACCATAGTGGTCTCTATGTCCTTAGCTTTCCTGTTCCAGTTTTTAATGGTGCAGCAGCCAGCGGAAGTGGGGGGGGGGGGGCGAGGAATCCAACTGAGCATATTTTCTGCTAGTGCAGATGCATACAGACTAGCATTGCAAATACTGGGATCAATCTCCTCAGTGTGCTAGAGGTATAAAACCACTGAGCAATGACAGCGTATGAGTCAAAATCAAGAGAAGCACATCATTTGGAAAAGGGATGCTTTTGTTGCAAAGCCTACTTCCCTGAAGCACAACGAAAAAGGACCTTGCTGGCACCTTTCATCAGAAATCTACAAAGGCTAAGAGAGCGTTGTATGAATTTTTTTTTTCTAATTGCAAATGAAAGAGTTTTACACCACTGGGGGGGGGAGAAACATCCTGTTTTCTTGCATTCTGGCTATTGCCAATGCTTTATTATGACAAGAAATTCAAGAAAATTGTTTGGTCTGATTCTGTAAATCAAATGCCACATCACTAATTCAACTCAAAAGTTCTATTTTTTTCTATTAATTCTAATGAATCAACAGATGAAGTACTTTTTTTTTCTTTTTATGACCCTGTAATCCCTTGCTTCAGGATGAGGTCAGGGCAACTGAATGGAGCTGAGTGTTTACCAGCCGGATGCCCTTCCTGATGCCTATGTGGCCACAGATGAAGTATATCATGCTCAATAGTCTATGTAGCTAAAATTTAAAAAAGAAATGCTGTTTTCTCAAGCTGCTACTAAAATTGATGATATTCTTGAAATAAATGAGCTAAACTTGAAGAAACAAATTAATTAGAGTTTGCATGAATACTATTCCAACGATGGTAGGTTCACAGCCAGGATCTGTAATACTGAGATTCGCTATCAAAATTTTTGGCAAAAAAAAAAAAGGAAACAAAAAAAAGATTTGTTTGGACTTTGTCATTTCGCTTCCAAGTGCTAACTTTCAAACACTTCACCTGTCATCTATGAGAAGACTTCAACCTTGCTATCAAAAAAGGCAATTATATGAAAATTAAGTTAAAACTCCAAGCAATGTGCTTTGGATTTGAGAGCTGATCACAAAACCTTTCCACATTGAAGTTTACTAGTTGTCAAAAGAAAATATCCTTGGGTAAATGTATGAATTGCAGGGAAAAGTTGCCTATTTTTGGAAAAGGCCAAGTGCTTGAAGCTTTCAAAATTAGTTTTCTGTTAAGATCTAACACAGGGGTCTTCAAACTTGGCCTTTATGACTTGTGAACTTCAACTCCCAGAATTCCTCAGCCAGCATGCCTGGCTGAGGAATTCTGAGAGTTGAAGTCCATAAGTCATAAAAGGGCCAAGTTTGAAGACCCCTGATCTAACAGGTATGTCTAAAGATGTGTTGAAGCTTAATACATGACTATTTTGCTTATGTGATCTACTGTATTTCAGTCCCTTATAGCTCTATAACTCTAGCTATAAGAAATTGATATTTAATAGCACTTTTTCATTTTCATGACTTGATGATGTCAAGGTTCTTGAAATTCCACTCAAGAAAATGTGTTTATCTGTAGATACTATTAGGTGATGATGATGTGGCTGAGAATCCAATTTGGAAGTTTATAAAGGATGTTTGAATTACCAATGTCCAGTCTAGACCAGTGAATCTCCAAGAAGAATTTTAAAATTCAAGTATGATTCATCTTTCAAAATCAAAAGTTAGAGTTATTCTTGTTGATTTCATGGACAAATCCATGTATAATATCTTCTAAGTGAGTTACCCCCAATTTGTTAAATGCTATGGTTTTCTCATCTCTTTTTCCTTCTAAAGGATCTTGAAATATTGATTTATTGAGAACTACTTCACAACCTCTTTACATATCAGTGGGAACTTACTGGTTGATGAACTTCTAATATTCACCAGCTACCACAATCAAGAACAAATTATAGGTCCGAAGTAGTTTTTCAGTGCCATTATTTTTAACTGTCATCAGTCATGTATTACTCCAAGAAAAATCTTTCATGTGTTTCAGTTTGAAAAAAAAACAAAAGAAAGGGATCTTTTCATATTACAAAAAAGAGTTAACTCTTTCCATCTAGATCTACAATCCTTCAGTGATCTTTTTTTTAATCCTCTTTGGCTAAAGAGAAGCAACAGTAGAATAGAAAATTAGGATATATTGCTTGTGTGCTGTTTATTTTAGACCTGTGTGGGGCAGTTTTGTTTAGCCTCAGTGAGGCACTTTGAACTCAAAAGCACCACAGTGCACTTGCTGAGGTGAAAAGGCAACACAATTTGTCTCAAAGAGCTGTCTGCAATCCCTCACAGCCTGCTGATTGAAGCTGAAGAGGCAGGCTTCAGAGAACTACAAAGTTAGATAACAGCATTTTTCAGTTTACTTTTAACATAAATAAGGAGTGCTTTGAATGGGTACTCAAAAATGGGTACTCCTCAAAAATCTAGCTATGGTTGTATGGTACACGTATGGTCCAGGAAAAAAGCCACTGGACTTAAAATTATTTTTGTATTTGTCTCAAATCATCCTGGAAGCACTATTAAACATTTTAGACAAAGGGTGTCAAACTGCTGGCCCGCAGGCCGGATGCGTCACGCCAAAACTGCGCCCATCCCATTGCCGGCAATGGGAAAAAAGTCACGATACATCGCAACACGTCATGTGATGTCGTGTTTTAGACCATACCTACAGCTTTCATGAACCTGCACTTACTTGTAAACACAGTCTACTGTATTTAATAAACACCCAGTTGCATTCATTCTACAGTGGCTCAGGATTTAGGACCCCAGGAGCAAACAAAGAAGTATGTTCCTTCTCTTCCTCCTTATTAGTTTCTCATCTCCTCTCCCTCTGAACTCAGTCCATATCATCACCCAGCAAAAGACTAAGAAAAGATAAGACATCTGCTCTAACCAGTCTTGGGTTTACCTGCATGCTTCAAGAGGGGAAGTGGACAAGAAAGTATGTTTGCATCTGTGTGCCTTTGAGTCAGTTTTGAATTCTTGGTGACTTCCTCGACTAACCCCCACAGTTTTCTTGACAAGGATTTTCAAAAGTGATAATCTATTGCCTCCTTCCCCATGTTGAGGGAGTGACTGGTCCAAGATTACCCAACTGGCTTCATGCCTATGGTGGGACTAGGAATCATGGTCTCCTGAGTTCTAGTTTGGAGCCTTCAATCAAGCTGGCCCTTATTTCATTTCAATCAGCAACAACAAAAAGACAATAAAGAACAGCAATGAAAATGAGGAACAGCAAGGCTAGGAGACCTGGGTATCAGCAAGCAGATCTGGTAGATACCTAACAATGCCAGCTCCTAATCACACCTCTCGAATGGTAAAACAACTACTTTGTGAAACAAAATGTCTGCCATCTCCCTGAACTTCACAAAATGAATATTAAAATTGTATGCTGTAATGTAGTTGTTTTTTTCCAGAAATGAATAGAGAAACAGAGCATAGTGCTTTAAAGCATCAGCCTAAAAGCAATACTCCCCTTCTATTTTTTGATTCGAAAGATTTCGGGTATTCATAGGCCTATTTATTTGGGATTACCAATATAAAAACAGTAATAGATTTGCACAGCCATCTGTACTGAGACTAGAGTGATCTCCTAGAGCAGTGGTGGCGAACCTATGGCACGCATGCCGGAGGCGGCACTCAGAGCCCTCTCTGTGGGCACGTGCACTGTCGCCCCAGCCCCACCTCCCCTCGTGCCCCCCTTCTCACCAGCAGCCCCCCTGGAGGAGAGTTGCCCAAGCACGGTCCACACAGAGCAGCTCAGCTAAGGACATGCCAGCCGGGCAGTGGGGACAAGACTCTGCCCTCATGTCCCGTCATGCACAGATGATGCTGCGGGGCATGGGCGGAGGGCATGGCTGCCATGGTGCTGCTGGGCCGCTTGGGCAATCTACTGCAGTGAGCCATGGATGCGGTGGGTGGCCTTGCGGGGGAGCGGGGGTGGAGCAGGCAGGGCGCGGAGCGGGGCAGGTGAGGAGGCAGGGGCAATTTTTGGGCACTCAGTCTCTAAAAGGTTCGCCATCACTGCCCTAGAGAAAGGTAAAGAAGGTGTAAGCAGGAAGTTCTTTTTAGCTATTCTGGTTACTAGCTGTCGAGAGAGCTGTCTTTCATAAATATTTCTAATCTATTTTTTAAAAAGCCCTTTCAAAGATTGCCCATAGAGGCTGAGGATTAGTTGTCCATATCATTAAAAAAACATTATAAAACTTCATGCAAAGGTTGCATAGCCATAGAGGATTGTTTGTATGTTTTTAAAAACTCATGTGTGATTTCACCACCCATCTTGGTTTTAAATATTATCAAGTGATTTGTGATAAAAGTCAGAACCTATCCTTCGGAAGAAACATTCACAAATCTTTTTGTACAAACAAGCTTTATTCTTGGGAAAGACAAACTCTGCAAAATATTCATATATTGCAAGCTTGTTCTTGTACTTTTCCCATCTAGTCTTTTCCTTCTGGGTTGAAGGCTTTACCTCAGGATGATTTACTAAGGATACATATCACATGCTCCAGGTGTTCCAATCATCATCTGACGTGGAACCCTAAGTTTGTTTAATGACCGTTCTAAGATACAATGGCACTGAATAAAGTTACTTATCAGCGTTTTTCACATGACCATTGTCACGGGATCAAAATTCAGATGCCTGGCAACTGACTCATATTTCTGACAATTGTGGTGTCCTGGGGTCATGTGATAATTTTTTGCGAACTTCTGACAAGAAAAGTCAATGGAGAAGCCATTCGCTTAACAACTGTGTTACTAACTTAACAACTGCGGCGATTCATTTAACAATTGTAGCAAGAAAGGTCATAAAATCGGGCAAAACTCCCAACTAACGTCTCACCCAGCAATCTGGGTCTCAACTGTAGTCGTACATCAAGGACTGCCTGAAGACATAATGTGATGGTACATCCAACCAATTAAATCAACCTATATGATTATGTATGAACTATATAGGGTGGATTTCTACACTGATTTTTTTTTTGTTCTGTCCATCTGTCATCCTATGAGTTTGTAGAGCCCAAGAAAGGAATTTCTATGCTACAAGGTCTAGCAATTTGGGCCTGTATGAAAAATAAATTGGCCTCAATTCATTAATCAGGATTTTTTTTGGTCAAAAGAGGTACTGCCGGTGTTAAATGACAGTGACAAATAATACTAGCCTTAGTGCCATTTTAACTCTCATCATGAGCATGAAAAATGTTGATTTTTCCAGCATGCTAATCTCCTGAGATTTGTAACCTCTTCTTGATGGTATTCATGTTCATATTCATGATGTACATTCATATACAAGATTAATGCAAGTTTTTCTTATAAATCAGACAATTCACTATTTTAAAACCACATAAAGGAGCAGTAGGCTGGGTCTCTGAAAATTTAATCTTTCCCCACATGCTAGAATACTGCTAAATTCCTCTAGGCTAAGCAATGATGCCAGGACGTAGTCCTGTAGATATTGCAGAACTACAACTCTCAACAGAACAGCCAGTGGGCATTATAGTTTGGCAGCATAGGAGAGATAAGGATTACCCATTAGATCTGTTTTTCAGATCATGGTGGCTGGAGAATTCTGGGAGTTGAAGTCTACACATCTTAAAGTTCCCAAGTTTGAGAAATACTGTGTCAGGTGTGAAGGATCGGGATCACACCTAAGTTTCAGTTCAGATATATTGCTCAAGCCTACACACAAGAATCTAGTCCGTTAATCTACAATACTAAATTGGTGCCAGATAATGGAGCAGAGTTCAAAAAGGATTGGATTTAGAGAGTTTGTGGGAACATAATGACTCTAGGCCAATGATTCGTTTAACTCCGCCCGCCCCCCAGTTCTGCCTTCTCTTTTCCTACACACAGTTCTAAATCATGCAAAAAATAAAAAAAAAATTTTTTAAATACAGGTAGTCTTCGACTTACAACAGTTCATTTAGTGACCATTCAAAGATACAACGGCATTGAAAAAAGTGACTGGCCATTTTTCACACTTATGACCTTTCCAGCATGCCTATGATCATGTGATCAAAATTCAGATGCTTGCAAACTGGTTCATATTTATGACCGTTGCTGTGTCCCAAGATCATGTGAACACCTTTTGCGACCTTCTGACAAAATCACTGGGGAAGCCAGATTCACTTAACAACCAGGTTACTAAATTAACAACTGCAGGTGATTCACTTAACAACTGACGCAAGAAAGGTCATAACATGGGGCAAAATTCACTTAACAAATGTCTCACTTAACAGAAATTTGGGGCTCAATTGAGGTCATAAGTCGAGGACTACATGTATAGGAAGGGCTCAGTCTTGTTTTACTAATTAGATCACCAGAGAGAATACGGCGTGTATAAGAGACAGATAGTCATATGTTATGGCCAGTCCCATCACCCAAGGCCCTACTTTCTCTCATTCAGCAAAGGTACCTCTGAGAGACTCCTGCCCAATCAGGATTCAAATAAACAGAATTGTCAACTTGGTTCTACCCACTTTATTTTATATAAGTAAATCATTATCCAAACTTAGCCACTTCGGCAAGCATGGATGGGGGAAGAAAGAGCAAGGCTCTATACCTCTTACAAAGATTTGTATATTTTATTTTGGGATACAAACTGCCAAACAAAGCAATAGTGCTTTTCAATATATGTAATCTACCCATGGGCATTGTGAAATAATATAGTACAACAGCACTTTTGTCACAAGACCTGCTACTGGCATAATAGACCTTCATGTTGCAAAACATGAAGCTGATGAACATAACAAATGGCTATCATGCAAATGTTAGACTCAGATGTAGAGTGACATCTCATATCTACTTCGAAGTAATACATCTTCTTGTCCCAATTACATCTTAAAACGCCATGGAATAAATTATAACCTTTGGCATGAACAGAATTTAGCACAGGATTTTATTTCTTAATAGGGAATGCAGAAAAATTGTCAGTCTGAAAAGGAATGGGGAATGAAAATTTCTTCTAAGCTTCCTTGGCCCACTTGTAAAAAAAAAATGGTTCGGATTTAACTCTAGGCAACTTTGCAAAAATTACTTCGGTGATATTTATTGCTCCGATAGGACCAGTATTCACTCTCTGCATGTTGCCTTCTAAACACATGTTTCAGGCGAAGAATCAAAGCTAATTTCACTGTGTGAAAAGCAAGCAGATTTCATTACCGATTGTGGCTCCCCTTCAAAATGATAAGCTTGTAGGATATAGGTTCTCAAAACCAAGTGTCCAAATGAGAATTTATGATGTAGAACTTGAACTTTATCATCCATTTCTTGACTCAGGAATCTTATAGCCAGCTTCTGAGCTAATGCACTTCCATCTACTGCAACCAAGATTGTCACACACACACACACACACACACAGAGAGAGAGAGAGAGAGAGAGAGAGAGAGAGAGAGAGAGAGAGAGAGAGAGAGAGAGAGAGAGATTTCCCCTTCAGCTCTTTTCTCATTATGTGACATGTTAACATTACAAATAGCTATTGGCACAAATGTTTTCAGAAGGGAAAGATCAAGTAGAGTTGGTATGTGATCTGCCAGATGTTGTCCAATTTCTATCATTTCCAACCAGCCTAACCAATGATGAAGGATTATGGAAGCCATAATCCAGCAATATCCAGAAGACTCCACGCTGCCAGTGCTAGTCTTCATGTAAATGAAGAGGAAATCTAATATTTCTAATTCTTGCCTCACTTAGCAAAATTCAAAGTGAATTTCAGTTAGAAGGTGCCATGAAGTCCTTCCTTTTATGCAGATTCTTCCCATATATTATTCTGACACATCATAGTCCCGACTGCAAGAAGTCATATGGACTAAAAATATATCCTCATATTAAACAGGTATGAGCTAAACAGCTCTGTGGAGTTACTAATGTGTTAGAAAGAATATCAGCCTTAAGAACAGTAGTATGAATCCTGCAGTAGTTAAAAGGTGGAGTAAACAGACACCTGCAGACATTAGATTTTTTTTTCTTCTGAGACAATCCAGACAACTTTAAATGTACCTAACCATCAGCACATGTAAAGTAACTGTCCTGAATAATTATTTGAAGGATGAAATGGTAGCAATTTGTATGATTTTATTCAGATTTATACTGAGGCCTTCGATGCAATGATCGAGATAGTGTGCCATGATACACAGAAAAACTGTACTAGAAAATAACAAGCACATAAAAATATGTTTTACAACTAGCCCATTTTTATTTGGAAAAAAAGGCATTAAAATAATACACAAGGCAGAATGAAAGCGATCATCACAATCAGTAAAACTGGGAGAACAAAAAAGCTCTTTGGTGCTAAAAAACACCAAAACAAAAATACAACAACACTGTATGGTTAAAATATCTTTCTATAGTGAACTTTCAAAAGCCAAAATAGTATGAGTAGTCCTCAATTTATGATCACAATTGGGACCAGAACCTCAGTTGTTGAGCGAAGCAGTCATTAAGCGAGATGATCACAGGACTGCTTCACTCAATACTATAAACCTGGTACTCGAGGTTGCAGTTGTTAAGTGATCTCTGAGGTCATTAATCAGTCAGAGAGAAAGAGCTGCCTGCCAAAGGATTTTTGGCTATACACGGAAGTGAAATCCTTTCAACAGGCAAAGCTTTTACTCTCAAACATTTCTGAAGCCCATCAAAGGATTTCCTCTCCCCTCAATCCCCTCTGCTTGCAATCTTCCCATTGACTTTCTGTGGAAGCAGGCAGAAAATAATGCAAATGGCAATCAAGTGATCATGGGGCACTTGAAAACAGTCATAAACACAAGCCAGTGGCCAACCACCCAAAATGTGGTCATGTGACCTGGAGGGGATGCGGCGCAACATTTTACGATAGCCAGAAGTGCTTTACAGACTATAAAGCACCCTTTCCGAGGCCATCATCGTAACTTTGAACAATAGTTAAATGACCGTGGTAAATCAAGAACTACCTGTATCAAGAAAAGATCCCTGGACTATTTACATAACTCAGAGTATGAAGAGACTCAGAAAAGAGACTCAGTTGTATTCCCAGGAGGCAGTTGCTCATGGTCATTTCTCAGCGCCTCCTAAGCAACCTGGTTCCTAAAATCCTTTGTACCATCCAATCATTATGCTAGATGGAAACCACTTCTGGACTTTGTGCTTGAGGTGGGGGAAAAAATGATACTTTGATTTTGGGCTTTATTGATTAGACTGATTTGTTGTTACAGAAATGGCTAATTTATACTGCTATAGTAATGTAAAAAGTTGACATTCGATGCTAATGCCTTATTTTACTGCAATAGAGGAAGTCAGAAGTCATTGCTTTTTTTTCTTTTCCCCTCCGCTCTTCCACATTTCTTTTTTTCCCTTCCCCTTACCTTTGTTCCCTATTTGCTTTTGTATTTTCGCATTTTCCACTATAAGCTAATAAAAAATATTTCTGTTTAAAAAAGAAGAAGAAGTTGTATTCCCAGGAGGTAGTTTCTCATGGTCATTACTCAGCACCCTACTAAGCAACCTGGTTCCTAAAATCCCTTGGATTTAGGAAACCATGCAATTATTATGCTAGTTGGGCAATGATTTTTGTAACTGGAGTCTGAACCTCTGAGGGACACAAGGAACATGGCCTTCATACAATGAGGTTCTCAATGTATGGCACCTGGGAGTAGGTCTTCTTTTTATTTGGGGATTTGGAGAAACTGCAGTGTAACTCCTGGAGGTGTAGCATACCAATTGCAAATTTACTGGGAAATTATGAGTGTAGGCAGCCTGTGGGTTGTATGTCACCTTCCTTTTGTTTTGAAATGTACTTGCTGCACATTGGCTGTTTGTTTTACCATGCATGTAGTCCTTGTTTAATGATGGTAATTGGGCCTAGAAACTCTCTCATTAAGCAACACAGTTGTAACTTGAAAACCTGTGTGATGTTCAGCAATGGCAGTTACAGCAGTCCCAGTTTCTGTCATTAAATGAGAATCATACACGTCTTCAAGCAAGAGCCTGACTACTACTTTTGACTTCCTCCAGCTTCTCCACTGATTTTGCTTGTGGGAAGTTGACAAGGAAAGTCACAAATCACGACGATAACTGTAGGATCCTGTTACAATATGGAGACCGGTTGTAACCACCACTTGTTCAGCACCATCATAAGACTGAATAGTTACTGAATGAGTAGTTGTTAGACGAGGACACCTGTGTACAACAAAGTAGATCTATAAATTCTATGGATTAAGTGGGACCTTTATAACTCTGAAAACATCTGGATCGAGTTCCAAATACAGTCTATTGATCCTACCTGAGCTGGCCATTCTAAAGTTCTTGTAAGGAAAAATTCACTTGACGCAATGCTACAACTAGTAGCACCATTAAGTCACACATCAGCAAAGGTTGGAAGCAAAATTCTTCTTGGCGAACACACATTGTAGCATTTTCCTTCATAGCAAGAAGAAGGCCAGCACTTTACATATTGCCTGGTGAGCAGATGGCCATATAAATTGTTAAATAAATAACCCCTTCTCCATTTTGATCTTCGCAGAAGAACCCACGCTCAAAATCAAGGCATGGTTTCTGGTTAGGAAGTATCACTTCAAGCACCCTCTGCATGTTGGATAACATCTATTAATCCCAAGGTAACACAGTATTATTTATTTTAATTTGATTTATTAAATTTTCATGCTGCTATCTCACTGTTGCAATGACTCCGGGTGGCTTACAATATAATAAAAAGGTAAAAAAAGACAATACAAAATTATTAAAATTAAGAGGATTAAACAGGAAGCTAAACACCAAGATGATGGAGAACATCGAGATGAAGTTCTTCTTTCTATCCTATCAGCCACATAGCAAGGCCCCAGGCCAGCTGGCAGAGTGAGGTTTTCAGGCTCTTCTAGAAGGCCAGGAGTATGAGGGCGGACCTCAATGCCAGTGGGAGAATATTCCAGAGATTTGGGGGCCAAAGCAGGAAAGGCTCTTCTCCTGCACCCCATCAGCCAAAAACTTTTGGTAGGTGGCATCCAAAGTAAGCCTCTTCTGCTGGAGTTAGTGGGGCAGGTTAACTCCCATTAGGGTAAGATGGCTCCTCCAATGGTACACTTAAAATGACAGGAATGGTACCTGACCTATCTGGAAGACAACACATTAGCGTAGCAAGTTCTACCTATCTCCTTAGCAAACCTATGGATTTCAGCCCCAAATCCTTGAAATATAGACTCAGTTCATGATGAGTTTATTGATCAATTCATGAATTGCATTTTCAAAGACTAGTTAACTGCAAGTACAATGTAAACATTTTCTGAGGCATATACTATACACGAATCAAAATTTCTCTTGTGTTAGTCTCCTTTTAAGATCAAAAGAGTTTAATTTTACATTCTTTAGAGACTTCACTCACTTACAAGAATAGGACATATGAGCTCATTAGCCCAAAGGTCACATAAATAATTAATGTCAATTTCATCAAATTCCTTCAACTTCTTATTAAAATGGGTTACTGGGATAAGCGCCTCGGCTGATTCCTACAAAATCTCTAACAGATGTAGTACTGTGTTTCCCCGAAAGTAAGACCTGGTCTTAGTTTCTTTTGGGCTGTGATGTAAGCACTAGGTTTTACTTTTGGGGAGGGCTTACTTTTTGCCGGTACCGGTACCAGAAGGCCGCAAATGTGTGGGGACGGGACCTGTGCATGGGTTGGAGAAGCAATGTCGCAGCGAGACTGTGGTGGCGGACCAGGTATTATACTGGTGCGGCTGTGGTGGGCGGCGGCAGAAAGGGCGCTGAGCCTGGCGCGGAGCAAGTCGATCCAGATCCAGAGTGCCACCCCACCAGCCTGCCAGAGCCCTTTGCCAGCGCCCACCGGTAGAACCGCGTCGCCCACGCCTCCACCTTTGGGCTGCTGAGCATCAGCCTGCACACCTACTTGGTGTTGCAGGCACCGGACTAAGGGCTGAACCTGGCGCTCTTCGGGCCCTGGCGGGCGCTGCAGCTCTCATACCAATTGGGTGCTTTTGGCCTCTACCAGCTGCTCCCACCAGATCACCTTCTGCCCGGCCGGCTACTGCCGCCACCGCCATGAGGTGAGGAGACAAAACAGGTGGCAGGGGGGTGGGAGTTGCTTCCTTCCACCTGCCAGACACCTGCCAAAGCCGTGCAGAGTAAGGTTGCCATACCCCCACCCACCCAGATACCCTCACCTCCCCCAAGCATTTTTTTTACTAAGCTGCCTTTCAGCTGCATTCCGTTTCTCCGTTCGCTTCTCAGCCTTCGCCGCATGTTTGTGGGACCCAAAAAAAAAAAGTTCAATCAGACTTTCTAACTTTTCGCGAGATCTCAAAATCTGGCAAGGCGGTGGCAGGGCAGTTCTCTGGATCTGGGCCGACTCATCCCGCACCAGGCAGGAGCAACCCAGCAGGGCAGCCCAGAGCAGCGCAGCCAGGAGGGCAAAGAGCCCTGCGAGGCCAGAAGCAGCAAGGGCAGCCACTTGACTGCCACATGGCACCCGACGCGGCTGAGAAACGTCCCAGCAGTAGTAGGGCCAGCAGGCAGGGCAGGCGGAGGCCGGGGTTCATTGAGGGTTTGGTTCATTGCAGCCACAGGCAAGCAGATGGTGGGACGGGGAGGGCAGGGCCGGTGGTTGCCTGGCAGGCCAGCAATGGGGGGGGAGCTCCGGCTGTTGCACGGAAAATCTGGGCCGACTCGCCCCATACCGCACTAGGGCTTACTTTCGGGGTAGGGCTTATATTAGGCCCACCCCCAAAAAAATCCGCTGGGGCTTACTTTTGGAGTAGGGTTTACTTTCGGGGTAACACGATATTTCAGAAGCAGGAATAGCATGGACCAACAAGAACAAATAATAAACGAATAAATCTCAAGAACCCTGAAATAAATACAACTCTATTGTAAATTCTACAGACCTATTTCATCAAAAGTGACTGATCATAGAATGCAACCTTTGCTAAAAATGAGATGCAATTGTATCTATAGCTCGCTATTTTCCAAGAATAACTTGTAGAACTAAAGGCATCCCTCAAGAGAAACAGGGATCCCAATACTTGAAGGGACTTCACTAGACTCAATTAAAACTTTCAATCTGGTTTCTCTTCAGATCGTATAAATCTTTCGCCTTTTACTAAAGATTTCCGTGGAGAGGAGCATTTATGAGTTTTCATCGGTAGGACAAGGTTGGCAACTTAAACCCCTGGGAGATCTGAAACAAGAGAATATTGAATATTCATGGTTTTACTATAGTCAATTGTCTATGAGGTGGAGTTTGGATCAAAAAGTTGGTATTACAGTACAGGATGGGAATTTGATCAAACAGATTAGAGACCAATCTCAAGCTCATATAAAAAGAATTTATGGTGTATTGGTTGAATTGGATTCGGAAACAGAACTGGTGAAGGATTGTATGATAAAATGGGCTCAAAATATAGAAGAGCCGATCTTACTGGAGACATGGGAGACAATTTGGATCAGAAATGTAAAATTTACTCAAGCACAGAAT
>NW_015387347.1:183168-253232 GCF_001527695.2 Protobothrops mucrosquamatus | reverse complement strand
ATATTTTATTAAAATTAAAAATTTTGTAATAATGATTTGATATGTTAGTTTAGGAGAGAGCTAAAGGATGTTATAGAATTGTTAACTTAAGGGTAATATAATTTAAGACAGAGTATAATTATTGTATTGTAAACCCTGTGTGTAGCTCTGGGAAGTCGGGGGGGAAGGGAGGGGGGTGGGAAAGGGTGGGGTTTGAGGGGGGTGGGGAGATATATTGTAAAACTTTTAAAAATTTTCAATTAAAAAAAAAAAAACTTTCAATTTGAGCTGATAAAGAAGCTGAATATCTGAAATTCCTGGTTCCGATCAATGACCAGCATTAAAATGTCCTTTGATAAGCTTGAAAGTATGGAACACTGAATCTTCCTTTGCCAAAAGAAAATTGTTGAAGAGGATGCTTTTGCTAAATAAGGTTATATACCCCCTTCCTATTTTCAAATCCTGAGTTTTTTACGATTTTTTTTCTTAGACAAAGAGACATTTATCTCATCCTGTTTTGTTACATATGATTTATTTTGGGAATCCACTTCTTAATTCTTTTGGGGGGGGAGCATTACAACAAACTAGATGCAGAGAGATTTGCTTCTTGAATCCCCCATATTTTAATATACTTGCATCTTTTTTCACTTTTGCGTGTTTTTACAAATCTGTTTTCTATTTCTATTCTGAATTTTTTTCCCCTACCTATTCCTGTTCCGATTTGAGAGTTTAGGTTAAGTTTCCATAGAACTTCTATGCCTTTTTGTATGCACATTTCTGCAAATGTGCATTTTCAATTGTTTGTAAGGTTGTTTTTATACATTATTTTCATAAATGTTTCATGAAATGGAATTCACCCCCCATTCCTGCATAATATTCTCACAGGAAAGCACCTTACTGGCTATCATTTGTAAATGTAAAGGAATATACTACAGACCCTGGAGATAGAGAAGAAACAAGCAGGGGAAATTTTGAAGGAAAAAATTATTCAAGTCCTGAGAAAGAGGAAAACGTGAAAAAGAAATCCAGATAATCCCTGCTTGATATATATTTTTCCTATAAGATGAAACAGAAACTTGCACAGACTTTCAAGGTTCTATTGAACAGTATATGTTGCTGTTTGTTGTTTATATTTAATCTTGCTCCTTTATAAATACGCCTGGGGTGAAGTCAGGAATTCTTTCAAACCATTTATTCTATTATTCTGAGATTGTGTAATGGCTGCTTGAGTTAAAAAAAAAAAACCAAAGGAAGAAAGAAAAGGAAAGAATGCTGTTACTCATGATATTTGAGAGGATCAAATCCAGATAGAAAAACTGTAGCTTTTCAAACACCTCCTTAACTTTCCTCATTTTAAACCATAATTGAAACAGTGGTTAGAAGGACGTGCTCAGAGTAACAGATTACCAGAACTGTTTGCCAGTTAAGTTTTCCATAATGTTCCCAATCAAACCACTCATTTTTTAAAAAAAAATAAAAAGCTTCATTTTTAGATTAAACGTTAAGTCCTTGACTTACAACCACATTTATGATTGCTAAGGAACAAGTGCACCTTAAAGCAGGGCTTTTCAACCTTTTCACCCATTTTACCACTTTTAGGATATGGCAATATCCAAGTACTACCAGTCGCCTAGCAAGGTGTCAAAAACTTGATGACCCCCCGCAAAAAAGTGATAAAGTACAGGTAGTCCTCGACTTACAACAGTTCGCTTAGTGACTGTTCGAAGTTACAATGGCACTGAAAAAAGTGCCCCCCAAAGCACAGCCGAGCAAGACACCTGCCTGCCCACCCGGCGGTGCTCTTCCTCCTGTCTGAGGTTTTCATTGTTGTGAGCATTTTTGTTGAGGATTGGCAGCAGGGGTAGGGTGGGGGGTGTTTGGTTTTTATTCCCCCCGTCTGCTGAGTGGTTGCAGCAGGTTTTGGTCACTTCACATGACCCTGGGACACTGTGACCGTCATAAATATGAATCAGTTGCCAAACATCTGAATGTAAATCACAAGACCCTGGAGATGCTGCAACATTCCAGCTGATCAGCGCTTCTTCTGGGCTCAGCAAAAGCGCCAAGATTAGCGCCGAGCTCCAACTGGAGCCTGGCGCTGATCCTGGCGCTTCCACTGAGCCCTGACAGCCCCAAAGAAGTGCTGATCCTGGTGCTTCTGCTGAGCCCTGACAGCCCTGCAGCTCCACCCATCTCTCGCTCAGGCTTGTGCGGTGCTGCCACCGGTTCAGCTCATTCCCCTCCCCCGCTACCACTTTTCTAGGATGGTCACGTACCACCTGCCAGGTGCCAATGTACCACAGGTGGTACCCGTACCACTGGTTGAAAAGCCCAGTTGCAGGATTCCATCAGCACGTGACTGCAATTTTTTTGTTTTTACTTTTTTGCTGGTTTCCAGCTTTTTTTTGCCCGTTTCTGGCAAAAGCACCGTTCAAATGAATGGATTTGCTTAACAACTGCCATGTTTGCTTAATGACCGCAACGAAAGTGCCGGAAAAACCTTTCCAGTCACGTGGGTGCCTCGACATATGATCATAATGACTTACGACCGGATTTCGGGTCCCAGTTGCAGTTATAAGTTGAGGACTATCTGTATGTTGAGGACTATCTGTATGACCACTGACCATATTTCAAAAAGATGACCTTACTCTGGAATCAGCAGGTCTTTCTGGTGAGGTGAAAAAGGCAATAAGATAACTAGCACCGAAGAAGGAGATAAATAGAAAAAGAATGGGAAAATTCTTAGTCATTCTTCCAGCTCAATCAGTAGCTGAGCTGCTTAAGCAGCTGAATAGCAATCAATGGGTTAGTATTCCACCCAAGTTTAGAGCCCCCTGAAAAATCTACGAGAATGTTGTCTATAATGAACAAGTCTCTCTTGCTTCTTTGGTTTCCCATCTCAGAATTAATCAGATTAGTTTTGTATGCTGCAAAAACCGGTTGGGGATTTGATTTCTTTTTCTTTTTTTTTAAGATACTTTACCCTCCTCCCACACGCATGCCGCACCATCTCTACCAGAAACCAACCACATTGATTTCCCTAGTGATTTCAGCCTGACAATAACCAGCAATGCAGATAGTGTCTGCACAAGACAATGCCAGAAATGGCTTTGTTTCCTATTTGGAGCGACAATAACATTTCTCCCTGCAAAATGTTCCATTTCTCCCCCCCCACCCCCACCCTACCTCATTTGCTTTAAGAATTTCCCATAATGCTTGTAGGGCTTATGCCATCTGCTGAAGCACCGAAGAAATGTTAATCATCTGGCCCCTGAAAAGCTGTAACTACGGCATCTATAAATAAGATAAAGTCGAAGTGCTGATCTGTGCATGTTTGTGTTTGGGATGCTCTCGCCAGCCGCCTGCCCATCCACCCACCCACCTCCAAAGACACTTTTCCATTTCAAATATATTTCTCGAAGGCTTGAGAACTGAACTGAAATACTGTACCAGAGAGAATACGGAAAGCCATTCCAGAACCTACAAAATGAGAGGCACGGGAGGCTGACACATTATTGACTGAGGCAGGATAAAAGAGGAAGCAATTCAACTCTTACATCTATTTCACTTTGGTGCAATGAAGCGAGATCAAAGGCTCAGTCTCACATTAACTCAGAATAATACATACTCTGTATAAATGATGCAAAGGAAAAGACATATTCCCAAGATGTGACAATCCCATCAAATGCCCCACTGCAAAGTTCAGGTCAAGGTAGCTTTTTTCTGCATACAATTATGTTTATTTTATCATTTTACTCCGGGTTTAAAATACTTGACTGCACATTAGTAATTACGTACAGATGGAGGTCAGCCTCAAACGTTGTCTTCTCTCGTCTGCTTAGTTTCTGCGATAATGCAGGAAAGACCTATGTACTGTATCAAGTCACTTGGAGAGCATTATAGATCTACCCCATAGATATGAAGTCAGTTTTAAGGAAGCAAATAAAGCAAAATGTCATTAAAGCTCTAGCGGACAATAATATTATGGGCTATCGTGTGTTCATCTCTGCCTAACCTTACAACCATTGTTGGCTTTGTTGTCATTTTCATTTCCTTTTAATAGATCTGAGATTAAACCACAACTTCAGCAACTTCTTCATCCTCTGGAAGATATTAGGTGATAGTCCTTGCCCAAGATTTTGGCCATTAAAAAGATTTAAGAACTTTAATATTAGTAGCTGAAATAGCCATAAATGGCTTTTGTGGGGTGGCTGCCCCCTAGGTAGGCACTATTTCTGTCTATTGAGATAGACAGATGCTCTATCACTAGAAAAAGCTGTCTGAAAAATAACAACAGCATGATAATAAGTCAATGCTGCATGCTCTCAGATTCTGGCATTCAATGCTAGAGTGAAGGCATGTTTCTTCATTTCTTCAACCAACCCCAGCTCAATTGATATATCTAGAAAAAGTGCAGGGACTTTTCTCTTAATGGTTTTTCATCTGCAGGTAACTCAAACCGACTTTCAACTCCTTTTTCCCTGCTGAGCTGAGACACCTACAATTACATACACCTGAAAGGGAAAACAAAGCCCATTGGCTTTGCTGAGAGGAAAAGCTTTGAAATGGAACTTAGCCCAGCAGTTTTCCAACTTCCTTTCAAATAAAGGATCCTTAATGTGTCTCATTGGCTCAAAGCTGTCAAAGGCAAACATTTCCAGCGGGTTCCTACTGCGAGCCCGCATATGTGGTCACAGATCTGCCCTTCTTGAGGTATTTCCCCCCCCCTCTTTGTTTTATAGATGTCTGTTTCTAATACGTGGTATCTCTTGCAGCTGCTTTCGCCTCCCTTCCTATAAAGAGAAGTCTCTTCTCAGCTCTTTTTTCCCCCCAAAATCGTTTTGCTGAAATAAATCAGGAAGGAAAAGACAGGAGAGCCTGTAAGATTGATTTAGTTAAAATACATCTCCAGCTCCGCAGTTTAGAGGCCTCCATCCAGCCCTCGATTAACCATTAAGAAAAATAAGCATATGCTTCAGGCACCAAAGGTAGAGAATTTTTTTTCCCCTAGCTAGCATTCCGTAATTTTTCTTTCATTGTCCCATTCAACCTTAGTTGATTTTTTTTTAGTAATTGTCCTTATCGGCAGTGTTCAACTATAAACTGCATTGTTTTTTTTAAAAAAAAAATCATTTTCTTTGGCATGGTGAGTGACTAAAGTTTGGTTTGAAGGTGTCATTTGATACCACATTTGTTTCCATCTCATGGTGTGAGCACTCCATCTCATGCTTAGGGCATCAGTTGGCCTTAATCCAACCTTAAGATTCCAGATAAAGAGTATATTTCCTTGGATATCTTTTAATATCTGTTTTTAATTAGTTACCAAATAGACAGAAGCATCCTTCTTCCAAATGCAGTTTAAACTACTGGGTTTTTTAATGTCTGTTTCCTAACCCTGGTAATTGTGTGAAAGAGGAAAAAAAAGAATAAATGTAATTTAAGGTTTAAGGTTTGCTTTTATGTTAAACTTTAAATATATTTTAAGAAGTGATTTTGAACATTTATTGCTCAAGGCCCACAGCAGGCTTTATAAAACCTGTTAAGGGCTAAAGATTGCCATCGTATCATCCCTGCTCGTTCTCTTCATTAAGCTAGACATTCATCATATGGTTTAGCCTCCAGACCCCTTATCATCTTTTTTGCTCTCCTCTGCACTCTTTCTAGGGTCTCAACATCTTTTTTGTATCATGGTGATCAAAACTGGGTGCAGTACTCCAAACGTGATCTTACTTCATACAGCGGTGCTATCACTTCATGAGCTCTGGAACCTATCCTTCTGTTGATGCAATCTAGAATTGCATTAGCTTTTTTGGCAGCTGTAGCACACTGCTGGCTCATACTTAAGTGGTGGTCTATTAAGACACCTAGATCAGAATTACTACTGTTGAATCAGGTACCACCTGCGCATTTAGTTTTTCTTGCCTGTATGTAGGACCTTACTTTTCTCACCAATGAATTGCATTTTGTTGGTTTTCTTCTGAATCTTGAGTCTATCATCTAAAGTGCTAGCTATTCCCCACCCCCCACCCCAGCTTGGTATTGACTGCAAATTTCTATTCTATCCAGTGGTGGGATTCAGCCGGTTCGCACTGGTTCGGTAGAACCTGTAGCTAATTTTTTGTTGACTTGGGTGAACCAGCTGATGCCCTAGCCTTTTTTTCGCAAGGCCCAGAACAGACTGCCGGAAGTGCATGGATGCCACTTCCAGAAATCCATTCTGGGCCTGGGAGGCCTCCCTGGCTCAGAACAGACTTCCAGAAGTGGCGTCCACATACTTCCGGTGGGCCGTTCTGGCCCTGGGAGGCCTCCCTGGCTCAGAACAGACTTCTGGAAGTAGCGTCCACACAGAAACCGGTTGTTCAGGTATTTGAATCTCACCACTGCTTCTATCCCCTCAATTAGATCATTTACAAAGATGTTGAAGAGTACTGGGCCTATGAAGTACCCCACCTCCATGTAGATGTAGTGCCATTGAGGACTACTCACTGAGTGCGGTTGGTCAGCCAGTTGCAAATCCATCTGGATGTGGCCCTGTCTAACCTACATTGTTCTATTTTAGCAAGAAGTAAGCTGTGGACTACTTTGTCAAAAGCCTTACTGAGGTCTAAGAAAACACAATGTTTCGCTTAACCACTAATTTAGTCACTTTGTCAAAGAAGGCAATAAGGTTTGTCTGGCATGATCTATTTTTGACAAATCCATGCTGGCTTCTAATAATTGCCTTGCTTGTTTGTAGGTGCTTGCAAATGTGCTGCTTATCTTTTCCAAGATCTTCGCAGGCATTGATGTCAGGCTGATTGGTCTGGATCCAGTGTTTTTTTTCCTTTTTGGTAAATTGGAACCACATCCACTCTTTTCCAGTCCTCCGGTATTTCCCTGATGCTCCAGGTGTTTTGAAAGATTTTGTTCAGTTGTTTCAAGATCATGTCTGCCAGCAACTTCAGAACCCTAGGATATGATCTGTCTAGTCCTTATGATATGAAGTCATCTAGTATGTGTAGATATTCTCTTCCCATTTTCTTGCCTATTTTCACTCGGATTCCTATTTTGTCTCCTACAGTGCTACTTTTGATAGATTGCACTATTTTTTTTCCCTTTTCCGTGAAGACCAATGCAAAGAATGAATTAAACAGTTTCACTTTTTCCCTTTTGTTATAGGAAGTTTAGTTGTGAAGTGAGCATATTATAAAAATATGTATTTCTTACTATTTATTACCATCTTATTTGCAAATGGTTGTCAACTGAGGTAGTTGCTAAGCAAGGAGTGGCTGGGTACTGCATATATAAGCATGAAAATGCACGTGGTAATGTTAGAGGTCTGTTGATGAGGGTGTCAACGCTGCAAATACTGTATATTCTTGCTTTGACAATATGCAGAACTATCTGGTATTTTTATAGTTAAATCAGGCAACAGTGAAAGGGGAGGAGAATAAGGAAAGCCCGGGAAAAAGAAACCGGAAGTAAATCACATCTTCCAAGTTAATTGGAAGATGTGAACCATGACCCCAAAATAGGGGAGGGAAAAATGCCTGGAATGTATGTGCAACGGAAAAGAATCTCAGATCTAAGCATTTCCACCATGTCGTACTGACATCTCTGTAACCTTAATAAATGCTTTTAGGATAAAAATATGCCTGAAAGTCCTTTTAAGTGTTTCGTTAATCAGACACATGACAGAGGGTATAAAACTATTTCTTTGTGCAGTCAATGCTATGTTGACTGAGAATCCAGTTGAGTTACAGTGGATAAATAGTATGATTGCACAATAGAACAAGAAATATGGGACTTCTGTTCTTGCGCAGTGGCGCAGCAGTCGAGGGGTTTGGGGCTCCGTGCCCTTTGGCTGATTTTCTTCCTGTTAGAGGACCCTAAATGGGCCAGAAGTCACCCCAAAGAGGCAGTAAAGAAGGAAGGAAGTCCCGGAGACCATGGAGAGATGGTGGCTCCGGAAAAGCCTTCCAGAAACCAACAGGAGAAAGGCCTAACTTCAGAGTCTAGCCCAAGCTACAAGCAACCAAAGTCAAAAGGACTATTTTAAGCTGATTGTAAACAGCGCGTTTGAATCTGGGTAAGAACATCGATTTTCTCTATCCTACTTATCAACTTTCCTGAAGGAAAAAAAATCCCAAGAAGCAAAAGAAAAAGGCTAAAATGAAAATTAAGAAAATAGACGATGGGATCTATCAGAGAATATTTTTAAAAGAAACACATATTTGAATATGGTTAAAGAAATATAAAGATTTTGGATATGAATTTTATTTTAAGAGGGAAGAGTCCCTCAAGTAACATAGTACTCTCTTTTTCTTCTCTCTTCTTATTTTATTTCTTGATATGAGTAATATAAAAGAGTTGGAATGGCTTATATAAAGGAAATGTTTTAGATATTTAAATGTGATTGACTTTAAGAAAACTACAATGGATTAAAAAATGTTTTGAATAAGAGTTAAAAAACTAGATGATTAGATTTATTAAATGGAATATTTAAAGATTAAATATATTTTTAATTATGGTAAAAAAGAACGGAAAATTTTTGGAAATAAATATGTATTAGCTTATAGGAAACATGGATTTTAAGTAGCATACTATTCTTTTATTTTTCTTTACTCTTAATCTTCTTTTTTCTTTTTTTAGTCTTATTTATTCCTTAATAAAGGTAAAAGTACTGGGATGGCTTACACAAGAAAAAATAGACTTAAATATTTAAATGTAATTAACTTTGAGAAAATTTTAACTAGTAAAAATGTCTTGAACATTGTGGGGGGGAAAATGTAAACAAGAACTATAAACAGGATCTATGATGAGGCAACCAGAATGACTAGATAGAAAAGAAATATTATATTGATGTGATTATTATCTATAGAAATATTAGGAAAAAAATATACTTAATTGTTATCTACCAAAACAACAAGAATTGTATTAACTTAAGGTTGGTAAAAGAGAACATTATGGGAAAAAGAGGAAATCAACTAAAGCTATTATGTGGATTATAATCATAGAAACGAACTGTTAGAGAATGTTTTTTAAATATAAACCCAGACAACACACTGTTTACCAAATATTAAGGTGACTATGTTAAAAAAATCAATAAAATATATTACAAAAAAAAAAGACATATGGATTTGCAAATTTGAAGATGAAGGAGGTTGTGTTTTACAGGGGAAACAGAATGAAAGCCTGAAAGCTATACATGGCAAAAAAAAAGTTATACAATGGCAAAAAAAATGTACAAATATACAAAAAAATATACCAAAAAAAAGTTATACAATGGCAAGAAAAAATCTAGAGATGTAACTTAATTGGTATATCTTGGCACAATGCTCACTAAAGACAGGAAAAAGATAGAGAAATGTTGGCACATCCAAAGGCTGGCAGAAAGAAAACATTTACCTCCAGTCTACACTTTCCTGTACTTTGCACTCTTTTGGTGGTGCTTCATAGAACATTGCTAACCCCAAAAGGGAATAAATACACTGGTACCTCAGTATTCACCCTTAATTGGTTCCAGGGGGCATGATGAGTACCAAAACTGATGAGTACCAAACAGATTTTTGCCATAAAGAATAATGTAGTGAGTCACAAGGCAGCCAACACTGACAAGTTCTAGCTTGGGTGTTGAGTACCAAACAAATTATGAGTACTGGGACAAAATGTTGATGTCAAAATGCACTGTGTAACAAATTCGATGAGTTTCAAAGCAGTTGAGTACCAAGGTACCACTGTGGTATGATGGCATTACACACACGTTTAGGTACAAATATAAGTGATGGCAATTTAATCTGTTATAAAATCATATGATGCTAGCACATGCACTACTATTCATAAACTATGTGCCTAGATAATTAAAATTGAATAAAACTGAAATATATATTCTGGGATTATAGGTGAGGATGGGGACGAAAGACTTTTTTCTTCTGGTCCTGTGCATTTCCCTTTTTTTAACCACTTGCTTTTCATAGGCCTACATGTTTTCTAGGAATATATCTTGTGTTCAACAATACCCACTCCTGATTTAAATACGTTGTCTTAACATGTAGGGTACATTCCTAGTAAATATTTCTTATTATAGCAATAGCACTTAGACTTATATGCTGCTTCATAGCCCTCTCTAAGCTGTTTACAGAGTCAGCACATTGCCCCCAACAATCTGGGTCCTCATTTTACCAACCAAGGCTGAGTCAACCTTGAGCCGGTCAGGATCAAACTGTTGAACTGCTGGCAGTCAGGCAGCAGAAGCCAAAATATTTTTATATGATTTTTGTAAGTATGGAGGACGCAGGCAACTTGAAAAGCAATGTGTCAGTCAGTACCTTTGACACCGATTAAACTACCAAAGCAATGTAAAAGCAAACCAGCAATTCCTTATATTACAATAAATACAATTATGTCCTCTGAATACAACCATTATCCATTATAACTCTGCAAAAACTATTTTATTCATTAGTTTAATATCCAACTTTCATTTAGGAGCACAAAGCAACATATAGAGCATTCCCTCTTTCAATTCTCCCCCCCCCCTCAGCAACAACCCTGCGAGGTAGACTGAGCTGACAGAGAGTTTCTGGCTCAAGTCACAGAGAGAGAGTTTTCATGGCTGAGAGTAAATTTAAATCTGCACCTCTCTCCCTATTCTAATTTGACATTTTAACCAAACTGCTTTGAATGCATATCAACTCCCTATAAAAATTCTTATTATTCCAATTCAGCCCTTGCAACAGGAAATGTTTTGTTTGCATATGATATTCAGTCCATCCTTCCAGGTATCTAGTAAAATTTGCTGAATATATATGACTTAATTTATTTGGAGCAGGAAAGCAATATGAGGAGGCAAAATGTATCTTTTGAAACAATGGATACCTGATAGAACAATAAAAAATAATGAGAACTAAAAGATCCCTTTCCATTCCCGCATTAAAAAAAAAATACAAATCTGCTCATTATAATTTCGCTCTTTTCTGTTTCTCAAGTTGCTATTCATGCTGAAAGAAAAAATAAAAGGTGCAATGCAAACAATGTTAATGACATTTAAGCCCCATTAATTTCAGCACGACATTTAAATGCACACATAAATCCCTCAGATTAAGAATTCTCAACTTTGGCTGGATGGTGTCTAATGATAAAATTAATCATGCAGTTATAAATATAGAAGCCAGTAATTGCTACAATTATCCTAGGAAGCAGGCTGGTTTTTGTCCCCGCTTTGTGGAAGCATAACTACAAGTAGTCCTCGACTTACGACCACAATTAAGCCCAACATTTCTGTTGCTACGTGAGACAAAGGTGAAATGAGTTTTGCCCCATTTTAGCATCTTTCTTGCCACAGGGGTTAAGCGAATCACGGCAGCTGTTAAGTTAGTAAGGCGGTTGTTAAGTGAATCTCGACTTTTCAGAAGGTCGCAAAAGGTGATCACATTACCCTGGGACAGTGCAACTGTCATAAATATGAACCAGTTGCCAAGCATCTGAATTTTGATCACGTGACCATGGGGAAGCTGCAACAGGTCCTAAGTGTGAAAAAATGGTCATAAGTCACTTTTTTCAGTGCCGTTGTAACTTTGAACAGTCACTAAACAAATGGTTGTAAGTCGGGGTATAAAGAACAGTGACTTTCCCAAACCCCACTTTAAACATAAAATAGGATTGGCAGTAAAGAATCTCCAGCTTTTATTCTTAGAAAGAAGAAACCAAGTTGCCTTCAACAAAAAATAAGATTATAAGGCTCAAGCTCATACATTGCGTCAAGGAAGATAAAGACTTTCTACATGGTTATAGTCCAGGTTTTTTTCTTCCACTTTTCAGTTTCTCCCCTCCCTATATAGCCCACAAAAAAGTACAATAGGCTACCACCACAATTTTCCTTGTCTAAACACTTGAAATCAGGAATTACTTTGGTTTTTAAATTGTCTATTATGTTTCAAAAGAACCGGGTCACTGGTTTGTTTGGTTTTTTTAAGCAAAAGAGAGACAGAGTGAAGCGGTGGGTAGGGTACCAAAACTCAGCGAGTGACCGTAGGTCAGCTATTCTTGTTTTCAGCCTCACCTACCTCAACAAGGTTGTGGTAGTGCAAAAAAATAAAAAAATAAGAGGAGAAAAAGTGCAAGGTGCTCCAGCTTGAATGAAAGGTAAGATAGTAAAATAATTAACAGTTAAGAGCTGTGATGAAAACACTGCACGGTGACTTCGTTACAGTGAGTGGGACAAACATGCTTTTTGGTCTTTTCCCCATTGGGAAGAGTTGGGGAGGGTTACACCAAATGACTACATTAAGCCCTCTGTCTCCAGATGCATTTTAATTCATCTAAATATCATGCAATCTCACCTCACCAACATTAAAAATCATTATATTGCCAAGTTAGGCAGAGGGTTCCAGAAGACAAGGAACAGCCTTAGAGTCATATGCTGGCTAAAAGTGATGGCTTATCCAATTTAAGCTACAAAACTTTTGAATATCCAGAGACTCCTTCTTTACTCTAGCAATCCCATAAGGAGGGTTTCCTTTCCCAAGCTGGTGGGAACATGGAAATCAGTACCGTTTTGGGAAAATATTCTCAAAACACATGGAAATAGCTTAGCAACCATGAGATTTGAATACACAGTGAAGATTTCAATGTTTTGTTTGTTTTTCAAGCAGTCCCACCAAAACATATTTTACCTTCATTGGAAAATGCAGTACAGGAGAAAGTAAAGGGGAGAAAATTGATCATTTTGGTTACAGGACATTGCAGGCAGGGCAAAAGAGCGTTTTGTTGAATGAGCCAAGGGAACAAAACAAATATGAAATTAGGCTTTGCCTATTTATGGAAGTTTGAGACAACAAAGTGGGTGCTTATCCTGTCAAGTCCTGCTAAGTTGCCTCATCATGGCAGATGGTGTTCCTGGAAGGATGAACAAAGAACATTGGGAGTATACACCAAGAGTATATGATCCCAGAAGTATCTCCAGATCATCCCAACTGTCCAGTTAAAGCAAGCAGGCAGTTATACTGGGCAGCAGCAATATGGGAAGCTGCTGAGTAGATTACCACTTTATAGTGTGTGGGAGAAATACATCATTCTTCAACTGAATTGGGATGAGATGGATTGGAACTGCAGTCAGAAAATATTTTTTACTCCTCAGGACACACAGAAAAGAAAGACTAGCATTGCTTATAGAATCAGGAGGGATCTCGCAAAGATTGTACTTGAGTATAATACAGTTAACTACTGAATAATAATAATTATACATTATGGGGATCTCTTTTAATATGATGATTACCTAACATTATGCTCCAACTATTAAGAAAAAGAAGAGGTTGATGAGTTTTATGATCAAATTCAGCCTAAAACTGATGGAATATGCACTGCTTGTACTGGAATGCCTGTTAGAAATATTTACAGTAGGAGGAAAACATGGTTGAGTCTGTACGAAACAAAAGAATTATTTATCAGTTCCTGCCTATCCAATGATTCTTCATGGCTAACACAGTCTACAACCAATCCAAATGTCATCTGTAGAATTATCATCACAAGATAGAATACCTAAAAACCAAATTTACTATACCACTGGTACAAAGGAGATGGAAGAACTTCAACTTCAACTTCAATTGGAAGTGCTTGTTTTAACCTATACGTAACCACGTGTTCCTATGTACCCTCAGGACCATCTCTCCAACTAGAAGGCACCTATTCTGTATTGTTGTGAATGCTGAAGAAGAGTGTTCCATAGCATAAAGTCTGGAAATCTCACAAGGTGCCGCCTTTGCTAATATTTCACAAGACATTAAAGATTATTCTATTTGGCAATGATGGTGGTGGTGGTGGTGGTGGTGGTGGTGGTGATGATGATCACCCTAATAAGGTGGCTTAATGTTGCTGGGATTTATGTCTTGGGTAGGCTATATTTTTAGTGGTTGGGATTTTGACTTGTTGATTCGTTAGTAGGTATAAACCAATTAAATTCTTTGGACGGAGGTGATATTCAGATGTTTGCAAATGAATGAATGAAGTCTCTCCTCCTCTCTAGATGTACCAGATTTAAAATTGTCAAAGGCATAGATGCATTATTATGAACACATGGTTTTCCCTTCCAAGATAGGGAATTTTGATAGATCAAGATTCCCATAGATGGAATGGCCTGTTTTACAAGAGGGAGGATAGCCCCTTAGGTACCTGTTGAATTTTCATGAATGTACCATCCAAAGGCAACAAAAGCCATAATGGGTCTCAGGATCCATCAGAGCTATTTTTACATATACTTACTCTAAATAGTTCAAGCACAAAATATGATCTCATTAAGCCCCAAAACTATTGAGGTTCTGTAACTTAAACAAACAGGAAAATATTGATTTCCTATAAGCTATATTCTTAAACGATACAACAAGGAATCCTGCATAACATTTCCAGAAAGTGTGACCTTCGAGTTTTTCAATCAGAATTTTCAGCATATCTTCCCTGACAGATTCCATCTAAGAAGTGTTCTTCTTTATTGATTCATTATAGCTCTCAAGTTTATTGCTTTACATCTGCCTGGTTTATCTGATTATAGCTTAGTGAAAACTTTTAAACCACCTCTCTTACTTCTACTTCCAAATATCTGGACCTAGTTAACTAATGAACTGGGATCACTAGCCACATTACTCTTAAAAACACTTTACATAACAAACATGATACTATATTTAAAATGTGAATATGAAATCCTACAGAACCAGCTAAAAAGTAAAATCCAGGAATTCTATCCCTGTTTTTATTAATTCAGTAATTTATATTCACATTTCACCTATCACCGCACTCCTCTCAAAACAATGAAGTCATCTTGAGATGGGGTTGCATCCAGTCTTTATTCTGGAAATTTACAGAAAATCAAGAATACATCAGCTGCAATTTTAATAGTTTCCCTTATAGTATTTAGCCTTTGTAACATAAGGCTATATTGTGATGGTTGAAATGAATCTATCCTTGAAATTTCATTGATTTGGAATATAGCAGCCTGATGCATGATCAAATTAGAAAAAAGGAAGACATAGTCCTCATTTAATGACTAGTTGCACAGCAACTATTCAAAGTTAAGACTGGCCTCCCCAGAGCTACTTATGACCCTTATTGATAGTTGCAATCACACATCCCTGGGGTCATGTGATGTACTTTGGGTGCTCAGAAACCAGCTAGCTTAATGAGCACGGTGTTCACTTAATGACTGCTGTATTTGCTTAATGACCATCATTTGTGACTGTGATTCTGGGATAAACTATGGTCCTAGGTCAAAGATTTCTTCTATACATGCTAAATATCATGCCTTGCTTCTGACATATCAGACATCTCTGATTTGACTGGTGGAAAGTGAATTGCCACTCAGGCAATTCTTATATAGCAATTTTGTAGTTCTAAACTCAGCATAAACAGTCCATTCAATTTTTCCTTTTTCCTTTTAAGCACATTACAAGAGGTTCCTAAATCAAAACTTGTCTATCTAAATAAATGGGCTGGTTTTCGAAAGTGCTGTGAATGTTGAAAGTTCACCAGGAGTCCTGCACGCTCAGCACCTTTCCAAGTCATCTTACTTAAACCTGATTATTATGACTAAGGGCAGGTATGCCCCAAGTGCTTATGATAGGTCAGTACCGATTTGAAGCATCTCTAGCATAGCTTTGACCTGCAGCTGACCTCCTTCTTGCCCCAATAAGGCATGCTAATCAATAAGGAAGATGATATTGCACTGGTGTGGTGCAGTGGCAATTCCCCCACTTAGCTTTGTTGTGCTTTTGCTTAAAAAAAAAGAAACACAAATCCAGACAAATAGTCATCATGGCTCTCTTCCTCAGCACTTTCACTGAAAACTTTTGTTTTTCAAAAGATAGCCTTGTGGTTTGTATTCATTTTCTTGATTTGCACTTATGCAAATTCAGGTCTGCAGAACCAGCTAAAACTGGACTGCAAGGCGATCAAACCGGTCAGTCCTAGAGGAGATCAACCCTGACTGCTCTTTAGAAGGCCAGATCTTGAAGTTGAAACTCAAGTACTTTGGCCACCTAATGAGAAGGACTCACTGGAGAAGAGCCTAATGCTGGGAAAGATTGAGGGCAATAGAAGAAGGGGACGACAGAGAATGAGGTGGCTGGATGGAGTCACTGAAGCAGTAGGCGTGAGCTTAAATGGACTCCAGAAGATGGTAGAGGACAGGAAGGCCTGGAGGATCATTGTCCATGGGGTCGCGATGGGTCGGACACGACTTCGCAACTAACAACAACAAAATTCAGGTACTGTAGATAGATTGGAATACACACAGATATTTTTAGTAATTGACCTTTAACTCCCAGGGCTTGGTATAAGAAGATGTGAGGATGATCATATAATCCTTGTATTTCAACTGTGTATGATCGGTCTTCAAGTCTGTTTGGCTTGGTGTGGCCAAAGCAAACAAGAAACCAGGTGATTCTGAGATCTAGTCCCACTTTAGGAATGAAAGCCAGCTAGATGACTATGGACTAGTCACTCTCTCTCTCAGCCCATGATGTCAGGCTCAGGTGAGAAGCCGGTTGGTCAATTCTTGTTGCAACCAATGGATCAACATTCAGTTGATCTGAAAAAAGCAGACCTTGCATTTCAGGCAAACGCAAAGAAAGAAAGAAAAAAGATTGGTCTTGAACAGAATCTATCTTCCTGAGAATGACCAGATACAAATAAAATAATCCCAATCACTTTTATTTACCACAGTGGTATATAAAAAAAGGTAAAGCTTTCCCCTGTCCAGTCGTGTCTGACTCTAGTGTGAGGTGCCCATCTCCCGTTTCTTAGCCAAGGGAGCCAGTGTTGTCTGAAGACTTTTCCATGGTCATGTAGTCAGCATGACTATATGCCGAGATGCATGGAACGCTGTTATCTTCCCACTGAAGTGGTACCAATTTATCTACTGGCATTTGGAACTGCTAAGTGGGCAGGAGATGGGGCAAGTAATGAGTGTCACACAACACTCGGACCTTGAACCCGGGGTATCGGCTTTCCAGCTGAGAAGCTCAGCATCTTAAACCACTATGCCTTTTGAAGTAAGGAGATTTGAAGCAGGAAGAAGACTTTAGCACCCACGGGATGCTGGAAACTTAAGAGCCAGCATTTGACATGTCTTTGTAATATTCATATTAATCACAAATGTACAAGCAGGGACTACAAATCAATTGAAATCCACTATGGAAGGCAGAAAATTCAATTACTGTACAATATATTTATCCATCCCTCTTTCCTTTCTCGCACTTCAATCCATGCTTCTTCTGAAGTTATTGCTACGACTTCTCTAGAACCTACTGCTGAGTAAAACCACTGCTACCTTAATATTAGCTACACAAAGAGTAGACTTTTATAATCTGGATCTTCTCCATGCCTCCATGCCCACAAAGCGTCTAGACTAGTGATGACAAACATATGTAAAAGGTGACCTGCCATGATATTTTGGCTGACACACAAGCGTTCACCAACATCCAACAATTGGCCTTGAAAGCACACCTCATTCTCATGCAATTTTTGGAGGCTGACAAAGCTGTGGGAGAATGGGGTGCACTCTTGCATGGCCTTTGAACCCTTCAAAAATCTTGTGAGAATGGAGTGTGTGCTTTCAGTTTTCAGAGGCTGCAGAAGAGCATTCCCCAAAGCTGCTTGCAGAACAATGGCCTTGTGTGACGCAGAGCAGCCTCAGGTAGGCCATAGAAAGAGGACAACGCCTGAAGGCAAGCGGCATCTGGCAGATCCTGAGAAGCACTGGGCTATGGGTGCAATCGCGCCATAAGGGGAATGGCATAAGGCAGTCCTTTTGAGTGGCAGCAGCAGCACCAGCCTGGGCACTGCAGCTGTTCAGAGTGGCCTAGATGGAGGGGATGGAGGGGAATAGAGAATTATTACTGTTTTGTTTTGGAGGGGTGTCACACACCAGCAGAGTCAAATTAGGCGTGTTCTGAATTTTTTGGCAGAAAAAGTTTGCCGTTACTATTCTAGGCCTAATGTGCTGTTAAAATGGCTGCTCTTTAAAAACAATAAAAATGTTCCTGAATAAGCATTCCTGACATTTTATACTGTCCAGTCCTTTGTGCTCCTTCAAGCAATATCTCGATGGCATTGTTTTAATTCTCTTCCTCTCTCCACTCAAAGCAGCTATATTTCTGACTCTTGGTCTGACATTTCCAATTGAGCCTCTGGAAAGTGTGAATGTTACCGTTCCAGACCAAGATCTCAATACTGGAAAATGAAAGCAAAGGGGGTGGGGGGAAGAGGAACATGGCCAGATACCCTTCATCTGCACACATAATATTACAATGCCTTCCCAGAACTATCTCCTATTTCTTGGGCAAACCTCTAGAAGATGTGTTTCATGTATGCACAAAGAGCCATTGTTGATACCGAAGGGAGGAAAATTGCTAGGGAGAATCTGTTTCTTCTTCCTCCTCGTGAATATTAATCATCGCAGCAGTGCTGATAGAGAAAGTGCCACAAATGAAACACAAAAGCTACTGCCGGTTTCTGTGCAGAAAGGTGCCATAGTCATGCCATTCTTCCCCTTTCTGAAAATAATGCTGCTTATGCTTAAGGCTATTCTATGGCCGAGTTAAAGAAGCATCCCTTTCTCCTGAGTCTTGGTCAGAATAATTGCAATTTCCCACCCAAAGTTAGGATTTGAAAGCTCAAGAAGTAAAAAAAAATGACAGATTCAAAGGAAAACCTCTGTATAAATAAAAATCATTTTTGCAAGTGTGAATAACACTTTGGCAGAGAAAATGATCAGGATCACAATCCGCCCTGAAGTATCACTCGGTGAAAGCGAAAACCAACTCAGAAATGATAGGAAGAGGGGGCAGAGAAAAGCAGGCTCCACAAAACAAAATCCTTTTGACTGAATTTCACCGTTGTCTGGTAGAAATGAAATCCTGCTGCTTTTTCCATGTTTAGAATGCTTTATACAATTTTAGAATTCATTAGGATGAGCTGAGCAGGGACACAGTGTGTTATCATCTGGGATATTGTGACAGAGCCCACACATGTACATAAACCCTTCCCCCCCCCCAAAAAAAGATTAAAAAATAAAGCCACAAATTTAAAGAATTTTGTGTGTGAGAGAGAGATTTTGTCAAAAAGGATAGCAAGAAAGTGGGTTGTAACAAATTGCAAGAATAAAAATAGTTGCTGAAACCCTTTTGTAGCCATCAGAATTACACATACTATACACATTTTACCAAAATAAATTTGAATTCTCATTGGATGCCAAGTACAGCAGTTTGGACACGGGGTTGCCTATGAAATAAGACTATTGTAATTTTATACCATGAAGGCTCTGCAAGCATCAGAAACAATGTGTATTTATTTTTTTTTCCTAGATAAATTCTCCCAGTACCTTTATTATGTTCAGATGTAATGAGGTATGCTGGATTGTATACTAAAAAGCAATTCCAGAAGGATAACATAAATTCAGAGCAGTATTTCTTTTCAAAATATACGTGTATCTGAATTTTCTCTTCTCTGCCCTGTGAATAAGAATTGCAGAAGAAGCTTTGGGATTGCTTCTGAGAGTGATTAGCAAGCTTAACTTTAACAAACATTACCTCACTGGTCATTCATTATTTAGGAGAGCGATACATACAAACTATTGGAATATTCCAAACAGAATAATAGCAGAGAGGAATAAAGATTTGTTTTCTTAATAGCTACGTTACAAAACTTGCCAGCATGGCTGTATCTGTCAACACCCTACATCAAAATGTGCCTACTTGATCATATCCCTGACAAGACCAAAAATATGTTTGAATTTCAAACTTGCTGAGCGAATGGAGGGGAGACTTTCCCTGAGGGCAGATAAACAAGATGGATAGGCTAAACTCTGAATAGCTTAATGATCAAAATGCAGCCAAAACTGTCACAGAGAGACTGCTTGACTCATCAAAGCTGGCTCTTGCAAAGTTCCTCCTTTTTTTTGCAATAAATTACATTGTTAATTTATTATATTTATAGAATGATAAATTTGTATCGCTGTATAATTTAAATATAATTGTTAATTAACAGTTGCAAGTAATTAAGTTCCCAGATCTAAACTGTTGACCTGACCATCACCTGTTCCACAACGCCCTAAGATAATCTTGAAAAATACAACTTTTTGGCAATTAAAAACAGACAAAAAAAGCTCTAGAAAAAAAATAAGAACATTTTTCAAAAGGATAAGATTTATATGGAGGGTTATTTGAAAATTCTATATAGACTCCAGCTACTGTTTAGCAAATAGTGCAAATTCATATCTGGTGAATCTTACATTCAGTAAAATGGTTTGTACCCTGAATTAGCACTTTACATATCACCTAAGACAATAATTTAAGATTGAGAGCATTAATTAGATCAACTAAAGACCCGAAAGTATACTTTGGAGAATATATGCTTAGAATACATTTTTTGTGAGACTATTTTGGTTTTCGTATTATAATAATGTATAGCAATCATTTTATTTCTTTATACAAGATAGAATAGTTTAATGAACTGCTATTGCAAAAAATTGGTAATATGAAAATAAGTATCATTTAATGGTCAATTATTTAAAAGGCAGATAATTAATCAACTAGAGAGCCCTCCACTCAATAATCAATTCCAGTTCATTCAGATTTCTACTTACCTAATCCATACACTGGGTGGGAAGGAAGCTGAAACTGCTACTGTCCACAAGAAAATCATTCTCATGTTTTCAAGCTCCAATTAAGTTGAAGGAATTTAAAATGTATTCATAAGGTTGGGGGGTTTTTTTTAGCATTTGTGCCTCATGTTTGCAGATTTTGCTTGCTATTGCCCTGCACTTGTCCACTTCTCAAGGAAGAATTGGGGCACAAATGCTAAAAAGACCAACCCTATGAATACAGTTAAAATTCCTTCAACTTAATTGGAGTTTGAAAGCATAAGAATTTTCTTATGGACAGAGGACGTTCAAACGATGGCTGGACACCATCAAAGGTGGGACACCAGTCCAAGCATGGAAAATAGAAAAACTCAAAGAAGCTGTGCAAGATCAGGAGATGGAGAGAGATCTGGCCCATCGAACCAGCAAGAGTCAGACACAATTGAATGCATAGCATCATGATGTCCAGTTCTCACAGCAAAGCTATCAGCATGCAATGACACAAAGTTACTTGTTTATTAGCCAGTTGGTCAAGCGTTATGCATATTCTCACATTTACCTAACTATTTTTAAATTCTCATTGGATGCCAAGTAGAGCAATCTGGATATGGACTCACCCATGAAATGGGACTATGGTAAATTTATACCAACATCTCCTGACTTCAACCACAACCATCTCTTGACTCCATGAAGGAGTCTCCATGTATTCTGAAGAACTATTTATTTTATATGGTTGTCTGGCTGGCCTCTAAGCCTAAGGGAGAACTGGAACCTGAGCCTTTCTGATTCTAGTTTAGCACCTTAACCAGGAAACCACACTGCCTCTCTAAATTAAACATGTATATATATAGAGAGAGTACATCTGTGGAAGCCCAGGGATGCAAGGATCAAGGCAAGAAGGGGTGAATTTATCTTGACTGATCATTCTGTCTTGCATTGGCTGTTCAGGGACAGAGGATATCATAATGGTTGTTCTTCTTAGCATCTGTCTTGCTTGGTTACTGGTGAGAAGAGGAACAGGCAAGAATTCAGACATCAGATCCTCCTCATTCCTGCTGTGATGCCTCACTAGAGGTGACATGCCAAAAAGTTAATCAAATCAAGGAGAAAACCTAGAAATAAGGAGAAACTTCCTGACAGTTAGACCAATTAATCAGGGCAACAACTCGCCTTCAGTAATTGTGGGTGCTCCATCACTGGAGGTTGTTAAGAAGAGATTGAACAACTACTCATCTGAAATAGTATAGGGTCTCCTGTTTGAGCAAGAGATTAGACAAGAAGATCTCCAAGGTCCCTTCCAATTCTGTTATTCTGTCACTCTGTTAATCAAATCAGATGTAAATAAAAGAATCACTATATGCCTATCATGACCAACAGATTCACAAAACAGGACAGCAATATTCAACAGTGACTTGAAACAAACATCATAGAAACAGGACAGGGACTGAAAACGAGAACAGCAAACATTCTGCTGATGCTGTTTCGTGCCAACTCAAGGATGTGTAGGTAATATTTAACTTAGTATAGTAGGGTAATGTACAGATTAAAATCTAGCTTTCCAAGAGATTGTGCATAGCTCTAAATATCGCAGTATGATTTCAAACTTTTTAAACAGTTTGAAATAATCATTTAAACTACCCTTCAGGGGAAAATGTGCATCTCAGTATTTTGAAATATGTTTTATTTTTGCAAGTAGAAATGGAACAAAATTTAAAATGCAATGAAGGTACAGTGCTTTCACCTTTGTTCATTAAATCTCAAAACAAGTTTTGAGATTTGCTTTGCAGGTTTCCGTAAAATCTGACCTAGAAATTGAGGCTGGAGAAAATGGTACCTTCCAGCTTATGACTCCAGGCCTTGCTTTACAGCAAAAAAAACAATTTTTCCCAAAATAAAATATTTAGATAACCTGGCTTTTGTTAAATGCTGTAATTGGATATGACATACAAAACAATAGACAGGTATCACTCTACAATCTAGCTTCCTGTTCCAGGCTCCTGCGTTCTCCACCCAAATTGAGGGTCACTGTATTTGGAGAGGCAAAATGTGGCCACTAGATGGCAGCAAAGGATTGGTGCTTTCTGTATTCCTTTGTTGCCATCTAACAGTGGTGCAAAGTTTTGCAGGCGTAGATATGGTTTTACTAAATCCAATCTACAAACAGAACTTTAATGTGCAGCATTTTGCTTCAGAAACAGGCAACTTGGCTTCTTTTGCTGAACCATTCATGAACCAAACCGATGGCAATTTCATGTATAAATAACTCATTCACTGCCTTTCCTTTTAATATGCTTCTTGGATTCTATTCAGAGCATATTTAATTTGCTGTAATGCCAGAAAGTACTTGACCATCAAAACACTTCAATATTGCTTTTCCATTTGCCTTCTCTAATTAGAGATGATGTACACCTTTTTTCAGATTTCCAAGTATTCACTTGTATAATGTTTTTTACTTAACTTCCTGCCTCAGTAAACACTTTTTTTCTCGTTTAGGTGTTTTACTGTTTTAATAAATACTACCTGAATAAAAACTGGAAATCACAATAGTAATGGCATTGTGTGAATTTTAATTCATTATAAAGTTCTACATCACACTACACTGTATTATTTCAATACAGATTTTAATCCAGTAATGTTTATATGAGTAAAAATCATTAACATCCTATTATTTTACAAGCTTGAAAATAAAAAAGTAAAACTTCTGTCAGTATTAATTTAGGATATCAGTGCTAAAAGCATAGAATTATTTTCATGCTAAGTTGTGTATAAGGTAAAAAAGAAAAAAACCACTGAAATCCACATCAAAGTATTAGTTAAATAATAGTTTCAATCCTGAACTAATAATATCAATATCTCCCACTGTATTGGCATTTAATGCGTGTGTCACTATATTTTTCAGTATGCACAGAACTACAGGTAGTTCCTTGAATTATGACAGCAGTTGGGACAAGAACTTTGTCACTAAGTGATGTGGTCATAAAATACATCGCAGGACTGCACTGCTTAGCGATCCAGGCAGTCCAAGTTGCTATCACAACCTCTGGATTACACAGGTTATTAAGTGAGGATCTCGTACGACTGTGATGTGAAAACAGGCTGAAGTCCCAGGCAAGCAGGATGGCAGGCAAGAGCTAAAGGAGGTTGGGCTGGTGATTTGAGCAAATGCTATGGAGTGTGGACAGGTGCCGTAGGCATGTGCTACTAACGATGGCCAAGTGCCCCAAGCAGGCACTATGGAGTACTAGCAGGTGGATGCCATGGGTAGGCACTACAGAACCCAGGCAGACGTATGGGTGCTGTAAGCAGGTACTACAGTATGCATCCTGGGTGGACAAAAAAAAAAAAAGGCAGGGGTGGGCGTAACTTGCAACTTCCTGCTGGCTTCCCCACTGATTTTATGGGAAGTCAGCAGGGAAGGTCGTAAATGGCAATCACATGTCTGGGGGCAGCTGCAACCATCGTTAACTGCAAACTGATTACCCAGCGCCCAAATTGTGATCAGGTGACCATGCAGATGGTGTGACATCCACAATTTCAAAGACTGGTCATAAGTCCTGCCTTGTTCAGCATCGCTGTAACTGTGAATGTTAGTCACTGAACTAGTGGTGTTAACCCAAAAACTACCTGTACAAAATTCTGTTAATAGTAGCAGATCGAGAGAGTCTACAAAATCTAGAGTCAAAATGAAGAGGATTAACTCCTCCACTACATTTCCCCCCCTCTTTTTCATCTTTTCCATCAATCCAACTAATAAGATCTGGAAGTAGAAACAGACTCATCTTACTATTTGATGAACTAAAAACTACCACCATCAACCACATGTGCACTGGAACATGTAGTGCCCAGTGTATTAAATCTATACAATGCAATGTGGTTGTTCATCAGAAGAACCCACTTTGCTTCCACCAAAAAGCCAGCCATGCTGGCTCAGGAATTCTGGGAGTTGAAGTCCACGAGTCATAAAAGAGCCAAGGTTGCCTACCCCTGAATAGACAAAGTCAGCTAATCTTCAGTGCAGCATAGGACTAGAGTTCTTTCTAGGCAGCACCAATCTTGTTTTTTTAAAGCACGGCTCTTTCAAAAGAACAATAAACCATGTTTAACGAATATGTATATCATTGAAAGAGTACTGAACCTGTGTTTCATAAGGAGCCTGGGTAAGAAAGCTATCAATTGTTTTGGAAAGTGCCTCTGTCTAGCTGGACCCACCTGTAGCCAAAGCAGCTATGGAGGGCAGCTTACAATGACCAGAGCAAGGGAGAAGCCCAAAGTGGCCAGGGAGAATTGGACAGATCTGAATCCTTGAATAATCAGCAATTCAATAATCAACCTTTTGGCTAAGATCAAGCATAGGTGTACTAGATGATAACCATTGCCACGACTGGCAAAGTATGATGAAAAGCACTACTTTAAAACCAGAACAGCTTAAGATAAGTGGTGGGCAACTATGGTCCCTTTACAATTCATGAACTTCAACTCCCAGAATTCCTGATGCTGGTTCAGGAATTCTGGGAGTTGAAGTCCACAGGTCATCAAGGAGTTGCTGTAGTTGCCCACCCCTGTTTAAGATGCTTTGGCTCTAGGGGCTATCAGGAAAAATGGCAGGAAACAAAAATGGTTCCAGCATCATGTCTGTATTGTGGTTAGAAGGAATGGGGAAGGGCACATAAAATACAAGATCATTAGAGAAAAGAAGCTTCTTTTACAAAAGACATTTTTTTCAATGTGGTGAGAATAATGGTAGCAACACATTAGCGATGGGCACTTTCAACTTCAACAGTCTTCTTCGAGTTTGGCAGCCTTAACAAATCAAATCCAATCCATCAAAATTTAGAAGTGGTTCTCAGGGCAAAGGCAAAGAAAGGCTAAATATTATGGTTAAAATAGTAGGTAAGATCAGAATAAAATCCAGGTCACTTGATTCTGGGAAAATATTCCTTCAAAATAATAAACATTTAAGTTCTCTCACAACCCCTTCCCAAATCCATAAAATACAAAGAAAACAATATGCCAGTTTGCCATTTGTCCTTAATATTTTTAACATAGCGAATATAACATTGGAAAAAGAAAACTGGCTGCAAAATATCCAACTTAAGCTAGCACGGGAAGCACAAGAGTAATGTGAACCCAGAGACCTGATCTGATTGCTATAGGAACCTCTGGTGTACAAATATAAATAAAGTGGATGGCTATGAAACAGTATTTTTTTACATTAAACTGGGCAGCCTTGGACAAGTCACCAAATAAGTTAATTTCCTTGGGTTTTGGTTACAAGGGTATAATGAGATAACCTCAAGTATAAATACGTTTTCAGCAAATCCTGCTGATTGTCTCCAGCTACTACTCCTGCTTATTCTTCAAAATTGGTTCAGGGGAAAGATATACGGTATGCAAGGCAGGTAACCTTGAAAGAAAAATATTGTTTCTGCAGCCCAGACTTAAAATTCATCACATTCTAAGGTGCTTTTTACATCAAAGGCTGAAAATTGGGTTTTTGTTGAGAGAACAAAAAAGTCGGCCCATGCTGAGTTTTTCATGGCTCTCTCTCCAATAAAACAACCCAAACATTCTTCTCCAAATTGGAGTTGTAAAGGGAGGGGAGGGGCTGATCTGTATCTAGAATGCTGCATAACTGTTGGAAAAATATTCTCGTAGGGGTTACCCAATTCCAAATTGGATATTCTTGGTGCTGACCTATTCTGACGTTCCAAGCACTTTGTCAGCCCCAACACCAAAACAAATAGTTCCTGTTCTTCTCTGATTCTAAATTGGGAGATGCCAAGTCCAGCCGAGATTAATTCTATAGTTGTAGGGAGCTTGTTCTGCAGCTGGAGGGACATTCTTCACCTTTTGTCACAACTGAGCAAGCAGAACTCAAGAGCTGAGTTTGCCTCCAAAAATTTAGGGCAAGGGGAGAGGAAGCAATGCACCAGCACTCGTGACTCGCAACTTGATTGTCAAAACAAAAATGTGTAAGTCCTTATGCAGTTGTACAATTATAAAAAGTATCAATGGTCAGGCATAGTTCCAGCACAGCCTAAGCTTGTCTCCTCAGCTCAAGAACATCATTCTGCAAAGAATCTGAATGTGACTCGCATTCTGGCACCCCAGGGTCCTTCAACAATTTAGCTCAAAATACCAAGCAGTCCTTATTTTAAATAAAAATCCCCTTCAGCAACATTGTTCTGTGTGCATCTGGGGCTGTGGATGTTAAAAAGCACATAGGATTGAGGAATCCTTTGCCAGTGTCATGGTTCACGGAAATGCAGCTGATCTGCAAAGCTAATCCCCATCTTCTTCATTGTAATTTTTTACCATTATTAGAAATATTTATTCTTGCTTCTAACGTTGCAAGGTGCCCAGAGTCGCCTTGAAGCGAGGTGGGAGGCAAACAAATCTAACGAACAAGCAAACAAATAATTTGTCCTTGAGACCAAAATTCTACAATACACATGGTTTTCCCTTGATATATATTTTGTACAAAGGTACGAAGAAATTGGTCCTTCATATATGGCTGAATTACAAATCTAAATGCGCCTCACACAGCATGCTAAATGACCGGTCCTAACCAAATCTATTGTTGAATGATTGGCTCTAATAGCCTTCATTCAATGCCCATGATCCTCAGTTAGTATGAGGAAGGACTGAAAGGGGTTAGGAACCCTGGTTCAACAATAACTGTTGGGTTGCAAATCCAATAATCCTGCCTTAAGTCAAGCTTCTTCAACCCTATGCTCTCCAAGTGTATTAGAATACAACAATTTCCAGCCAGGATAGAACTTGGTCCACTGGACCGGGAATTATAACATGTAATCAAGCACATCTTGGAATTAGTAGTTCGGGGAAGGTGGGATTAAGCAGAGCATAAAGATGCTGAAAGGACAGAAGTGGACACCAACAGGATTGGAATCTAATTCGGCTTCCCAGCTTCAACCTGTATGAGAAAAGGTGAAGCAGCTCCCAGAACCCCATGAAGTTAAGCTCTTTAGAAGGAAATGTAAAAGCATTAGTGCAGCAATTCATCCGAACTTCATCATGCATCGTAGACATTTTTTAAATTTAACAAAGAAAAGCACATCATTAAAGAATACTGCCGTATCACCATTCTTATGCAAATCCTTCCAGATAGTTGGGTGGAAAAATTCCATCTCAGCACGCAGTGAAAAATAAAATGTTGCTGTGTGAAAATTTCTGCTGTACTGAGCACATCTATCACATGTATAATCCAAACTACTGTATATGTGCCCCGACTACAGAATTAGTATCGATCCATTCACCATGTAAACATCAAGTACTTTCTATTATTACCTGAAATAGCATGCTATCACAATTTCTATTTCCTTCCCCCCTATCTTAAATAGAAGTCTTGCACATTAGTTCTTTCCTTCGCATACTTTTTTGCACAGCTATCTAACTATAGTGTTCAAGGCTCTTTTTTCCCCCTCTGGGTTTCCTGCAGACATCTGCAATATTACTGTCAAAGCACTTTACTTCAAGTCGCTTCTGATGGAAGGCCGTGCAACTTTCATTTACCCAGAATCCTGTGCTGTGACACGATTTGGCAAAGTTTGCCCAACAGCCTTTGTTTCAAGGCCATCTTTGCTATAACTGCCTCCTCTGTCAGATGAGGCTTTCCAAGGGTTACAGGATTTTTAAGAGGTCCAGTTAAAACAAGAATGGGTCACTAATGTCAGGACAAGAATACAGAAAGGGCATTAGGCTTTCATTTCTGGTTTGCACTTTCTGTTTCCTGCAGTTAAAAAGAGGGGGGAGGGAGGGAGGGAGGGAGGGAGAGAGAGAGAGAGAGAGGGAGGGAGACGCTCATACTAATAGTTTTTAAAATGCATTAAAGATTGCATTCAGTCTGAGAAGGTCAGTAATGTTCCTTCAGTTCATACTAGAATATTAAAAAAACTGAGAACAACTATATTACATGTAAGTTGAAGGGTACTATAACACTACTTAACCACTGCAGATGAAAAGTAAATAGCAAGAGACTCTTACTGATGATATTACTTAAGATCGGCAGCAAGTCTCAGCTGCCAAGTACCATTATGGGATGGACTGCAAAAAGTCTTTACAACCACTAGATGGCAACAAAGAGAAACAAAAGTAATAACTCTATCCTGCCATCTGGTGGCCATCTTGACTGTTGCAGCCAGACCACATATTTTTGTATTAAATTTATCACCATTCGTTTAAGGCATAGGCTTTGGTTAAGCTTACATCTTTTACTCATAGCTCCTCTTCACTGTAATCCTATGATACTGCTACCCTTTCACTGGTACCTCCTAAAAGCAGGGGACAAATAAAAAGCCCAACAATTAAAGAGATCATTGCACAGGCTAACATTGCTTTCCTCCAATTTTTTTTCCTCCTGTTTGATCATTCTAACTTTTTGTAAAGTATTTTCTCTTATCATATTTATCTGTAAGGAAGAACAGTCTGAATGTAATCACTCTGCCTATCCTAAGGATGATTGTAAAGATGGGGGGAGGGAGGGGAGGAATCTACCTTATTTGGGGGGGGGAAAGATCTGTGGATGATGCCACATGTCAGTTGTCAGCATTTCTAGAATTTTCACCTATCAGGAGATACAGTCTTGTCCATATCTAGCACACACTTCCATACAACCTCTGGTTTCATAGCTGCCCCATACACATACAGGCAGTCCTTGACTTGCAACATTTAGTGACCGTTCAAAGTTATAACGGCACTGAAAAATGTCACTTGTGACCATTTTTCACACTTATGACCGTTGCAGCATCCAATGGTCATAGGATCAAAATTTAGACAGTTGGCAACTGACTCACATTTATGACGGTTGCAGTGTCCTGGGATCGTGTGCTCAGCTTTGGTGGCCTTCCGACAAGCAAATTCAATGGGTAAACCACACTGAAGGCAACTTGGTTTCTTCTCTCTAGGCCAGGGGTCCTCAACCTTGGCAACTTTAAGACTTGTGGACTTCAACTCCCAGAATTCCTCAGCCAGCAAAGCTAAAGTCCACAAATCTTAAAGTTGCCAAGGTTGAGGACCCCTGCTCTAGGCAAATCTAAGAATAAAAGCTGGAGATTCTTTACTGCCAATACTATTTTATGTTCGAGGTGGGATTTGGGAAAGCCACTGTTCTTTATACCCCAACTTACAACCATTTGTTTAGTGACTGTTCGAAGTTACAACGGCACTGAAAAAAGTGACTTATGACCATTTTTTCACACTTAGGACCTGTGGTAGCATCCCCAGGGTCACGTGATCAAAATTCAGATGCTTGGCAACGGGTTCATATTTATGACGGTTGCAATGTCCCAGGGTCACGTGATCACTTTTTGCAACCTTCTGACAAGCCGAGTCAATGGGGGAAGCCAGATTCACTTAACCACCATGTAACTAACTTAACAATTGCCAGGATTCACTTAACAACTGTGGCAAGAAAGGTTGTAACTGGGGCAAAACTCACTTCACCTTTGTCTCGCTTAGCAACAGAAATCTGGGGGCCAACTGTGATCATAAGTCGAGGATTACCTGTATAAGTCCTTTCCGTAGGAATAGTTCTCCAAGAGCAAGGGGGAAAAATGGTGGTTAATTTGTTTGTGGGCTTGTCTACTTCGTCCAAATGTCAGCAACTCTGTTTCTGATTAGGTTTCAAATGACAGAGAAAGTCCAAAAATGTGCCACTGGGAAGATTTTAAATTCTGTTAATAAAAGCAATTATTGTCTGAGCAAATTATATTGTCACTTTTAAAACATACATTAGACAGGTTAATTGTAAGAGTAAACCAAGTTACACAACTTGCACTGCATGCTCTTCAAATAGCAGAGTGAACGCAGATAGATAAAGGGTGGCATTAAAATATTTTTATTATTATATTTACCTCCCACCTTTATCTTGTACTACTCAAGGGGGCATACCTAATACTCTATCCCCCTATTTTACCCACCACAACCTGGTGAAATGGGTAGGGCTGGAAAGAGCAATTGGGCCAAAGTCTTGCTGTGCCTAAGGAAGGAATAAAATTCAGAGTCTCTCAGTTTTCTAGTCCAGCATTCTTAGCTTCACACCAAAATGTTCTCCGTTCCTACTTGCTCCACCCCGGTTTCAACATTTGCAGACATTTCCCAACTCTTGTCGTTTGCCTCATGGTACCTCTTTCTGCAGGAACAAAGTAGAGCTATCCTTCTCAATTTAGGAACCCTGTTGAAATTCTGGCCCAGTACCAAAGAATATTAACTCAGTAGCAGCAGCTTATTAAGCCCAGAAAAAATGGCTACCAAGCATGAGAACTGCTGTGGAGGGAGTGAAGAGACATTTTGAGCTATTTCTTTTTTTAAAAAAACAAACATATATTTAATTAAGCAAAATAAAAAACAACCAAATTTGGGGGGGGGGGGACAAAGAGAAAGCAGAAGGATACAATGCATGCAAAAATGAACTTTATGCTAGAGCAGGGGTAGGCAACCTTGGCTCTTTTATGACTCGTGGACTTCAATTCCCAGAATTCCTGAGCTGGCATGATAAAGTACAGCTATGCTGGCTCAGGAATTCTGGGAGTTGAAGTCCACGAGTCATAAAAGAGCCAAGGTTGCCTACCCCTGTGCTAGAGTGAAGGTTGGAATGAAAATAGGATTATAAAAAGAGCAAAATAAAGAGCTAAAACATGTTAAAAGCTATTCTAGTACCTCCCCATTTCTTCCCCACCTTTTCCCACCAGCTTGAATGAGGCATTCCTGAGCATACTGGAATGATTTTATATTGATATTCAAAACATATCCAGATATATATGCACAAACCTCTTAAGTGCCACCTAACGCAAAATATCTTTCATGCCTTTCAGGTTTTAAGGGTATATTGTGAACTGTTAGTAGCCCAGTGCAGAAAGATCCTGCTGGTATGTAAATTGGTGGACAGACTTTTCCTGAATGAATTAATAGCAGGGCTATACAGCCTTCAGCAAGGCAAAATGAGAGTAAGGGATGTTCAGAGAAACCTCTTTCTTGAAAGCAATGGGCTGTTATGAATGGTACTTAGATTTTGCCTTGGAAGACAGGCGTCAGCATAATGGAACAAGATTGCTGGCATGCAGCTGAGTTTTGATTCTTCAAGCCGGCCAGAAGGAAATATAGTATAACCCACAGAGAAGGTCTCAGATTTCCTATTTTTCTTTTCTTTTAACAAGCCTGTAATCCCTTGCATCGGGGTGGAGTTGGGGCAACTGAATGGAGCTCGAGCATTTATCGGCCAGATGCCCTTCCTGACACCTATGCTGAGTTCGCAGCAGATAATTACTCATTACACCCAAAAAGAGAAATATCTGCCACTACCTACCATCAAACTCACAGCCTCCTGATTGTGAGGTGAGAACTCCACTTCTAGGTCACCATGCCGCTCTCTCAGACTTCCTATAAGTCAGTGATGGCGAACCTTTTAGAGACCGAGTGCCCAAACTGCAACCCAAAACCCACTTATGCATCGTCGGGTGCCGGGTGGCCGTGGCCCATTGGGTGCGTGTGGTCAATTGGGTGGGCGTGGCTGCAGTGGTAACAGCAGACTGGGTGGGACTAAAAAGTTCAATCAATCAATTCCAATTTTGCAAGATCTTTTTTTTCCCGCAAGAAGTTGAAATTGACTGATTGATTGAACCTTTTTTTGGGGTACACAGTGGCGGAGGCCTAAAGCGAAAAGGTTTTATAAAACCCAGCTGAAGGCCTAGGAGTGGGGCGATGGCGCGCGTGCCCACAGAGAGGGCTCTGAGTGCCGCCTCCAGCACCCGTGCCATAGGTTCGCCACCACTGCTATAAGTCTTTAGAATTTAATCCCCACTGTTATTTAATCTTTCAGGTATGGGCTGTGTACAGAAGCAGGACATTTTAATTTATTTATTTGGAATGCATCAGTCTATTGATGAATTTTAAGGACAGATAAGGCAACGCCAATTTACAAGCGATGGGACATCATTCATCACTTTCTCATTTAGAAAAGAAAAAGTACAGATGAAATTGAGCCTCCTACAACAAAAATGATACAACGTGAAGCTAGGGATTCGATAGGTCAGATAAACTATTTTTCCCATGACTTTGGGCAAACTTCTTCGTGACCTAATAATTTCCACCTGTAAAGCAGGCAGAAGCAGAAGAGACATACAATATGCACACAAAAAAGGTCAACCAACATGATGAGTATGACAGATCTGAACTGGTCAAATGCAGGCCAAACCTTAAGATTCCTTATTTACTTGAAAAAGTTAAATATTTCCTCATATTACCTTTGTTGCACACCGGATCTCTGTCAAAGGAAAAACTCCTCCCAAACTCTTGACTTCTCATATAGTAGCAGCCAAGTTCAATTAAAGGATTATTATCTAATTTTTGTGCATCACTATGTTTTTGTTGTGCAATGAAAAGGAAAAAAGATTTCCTACCATAAAGAAATTAATGAGCTTCCACGGTTGAACAAATATGATGCAACAGATCATTAGCACTGCAGTAAAAACAGCATTTTTCTTTCATAAACTTTCTAGCCTTGTCCATTCAATTAAACAATCAAGCTTTACATATAATCAACAAGCAGATATCTGAAATCAATTAATACATGACACCTTACTTGTAGCCACCAAAGTGAGTTGATTCAAATCCAAGTTCGTTTTCTTTCTTGTTACTATAGTTCCTAAAATTGTCAACATATGCAAAGATTTAAAGCATATAAAATTTTAGGGACATAATTACACTAAAAACGGATATCATTTTCATGACTGTTTCATTATCATGGCAATCCCCACCCACACAGAATCCTATCAGTTATGAGTTAATGAGAACCATTATTCATTTAGCCAAGTTTTTTTCCCCCCCACAAATTTTTGAGACAACGTACTTCAATCTCGGCTAAGTACATGTCCTCAGTTTGGATAACAGGTTGTTTTAACAGTTTTTCTGATTAAATGCTTTAGCTAAATGCTTTGCCTATTGATTTCTAACTAACAATTTGCAGAAGGGCAAGCATATTTTCTCCCAAAGTTACATAACCAGTGATAATACATTCCTTTGGTTTATTGTGAGCCATTGCAAGTTCTTTGTTTTGGAAAAATGTTGGCTAAACTCAAACTCTATTATGCAACATTACAGTTACAATTTCTGCATTAGCTGCTGTAGTAACATTTTTCATTTCATTTTCTCCTGTCTCCTACCTGGTTCTTGCTCCTTTTCTTCAAAATGTTGCTGACCCTGAAACGGAATAATGTGATAGAAGTATATGTAACTAAACCTTTTACAACAGTTTAATCTTTAAGCATTTCCACTATATGATTCCTAAACCAATGTATAAACAGGTGAGATTATGTTTACTTATATGCCATGAAACATTTTCTCCATGCAACAAACAACTGGAAGGCAGTTTTTCATATCCTTCCCATCAACAAAGACTTTTTCCAAGATTGCTTTATAAATCTAACGGAACAAATATAAAATATATGAAATCAAGACCAAGAACACCAAAAATCCCTCAGTGACTCTGTCTCTCTATCTCTCTCTCTCTCCTTCCCTCCCTCTCTTTCTCCATAAGGTATCCCAAAATGTTGCTGGTGTTCAAGGTAAAAAAAACAACAACTTTATTTTGCCTTGACATGTGAAGAAAAGACAGCACATAAATCTAATAAGCAGTAATGCAATAATAATAATAATACCACTGGGTTTCCATGTTCTGATAGGTCTTTACCCTGGCACTAGTAATTGAGGTCCTTTATAACACCATGTAAAAAAGCTTGCTTTATCAGGCATTTTAATTGTTTGGGATTACAGGAAGTCCACAATTTTTGAACAGTCACTTAGCAACTATTCAAAGTTACAATAGACCTACCTGGAAGATACTAACCCAGATTCAAAGTTCCAATGGCCGCTCCCTGGTTACATGACCGTCGTCCAGGTGATCAGCAACCGGGCCACAGTTATGACTGTTTGTAGCGTCCTGTAATTACTTGGCTGATTTTATGACGGTTTTGCCAAAAACCTGCATTTACTTCAAATGTTCGGCAAAACTGCACCCATCGCAAACCCTTGGTTTGCTTAATCACTGCAATGATTCACTTAACGATAGTTGCAAAACAAGTCATTAAAATTAGGTTGGGCAGGCTCCGTTAAGGTCATAACTCGAGGGCCACCTATGCAGTATGGTTTATTTTAATGCTGGTTTAATTTTCATTACTGCTCTTTTTATAATGTAACCTTGCCTGTTCTGGCATTCTTTTAACTAGTAATTCTTATTACTCCAGCATGTATGGTGTATGGAGTCTGTATAAAAACCAGCAAAGTCTTTCTCAAGAAATAAAAAAAAAAGTGTCTTGCTCTGATCATCTCCTACTACATCTGTGATGATAGGGCAGCGAGAGGCAGATGGTGGAAAATTACAGCGCAGCAAAAGGTCCCCTAGGAAAACAAGTGCTCTGTGGGGGGTCTATGATCTCAACCTCTTAAAGTCTTTAGAAGTAGGCACAATACAGTCCCAATTATAAATCTTCAGTTTGCACAAAATACTACACTAAGCCCATTGTAGCTCTAAGGTTCTACAAAGCCAGTGTGGTTAAAGAGCAGCCACATAAACCAAACTTTTAGCCAAGGTTTGTTGAAGGTTTATCCAACTCTGAAGATAACCCTCCCTTTTATTCCCAGGTTTAAAGGTGGTAAGTAAAATAATTGCAAAATATGCCGCTCTGACTGCAGTGTGTCTTTTTCCTTGCCTATTTTCACTCACCAAAATGACTTCATTTCTTGTTTAACAACAACACAAGATTGAGCTACCCTGCCATTTGAAAGACAACTGAGAGATCAGACATGTTCACTGTTTTCCAGTAAACCAAGATTGTTTCTGCTGCCAGAATACTGGTTGAAGATACTCTGGTCGCTCAACTAGTTCTAAATCCCATTCAGAGAAAAATATGTGTAATATAAGTAAAGTTGGCAAATCAATTCAAATTGAAAAGGAGTCCAAAGTTTGGGAATTAGCACTAGTACTTATATACTGCTTCATAGTGCTTTACAGCCCTCTCTAAGCAGTTTATAGAGTCAGTATATTGCCCCCCAAAAAAACTTGGGTCCTCATTTTACTGACCTTGGAAGGATGGAAGGCTGAGTCAATCTTGGGCTGGTCAGAATCAAACTCCTGGCAGTCGGCAGAGTTAGCCTGCAAATACTGCATTCTAACCATTCTGCCACCACAGATCTTCCACTGATTTAGTAGGTTGTTTGCAAAATAAAATTTTGTGTTACCTACAAATGCCATGTAACTGCTAGAAAATTCATTAATTGCGATTTATTCTATAGGTGGAAAATTAATTAAGAGAAGCTTATGTCTTACAAGGGGAATATATGATAAAGTATGGAAAACAAAGGTTTTGAATAGGAAGAGGATATCAATTAATATTTTAGGGCATGGGTGCAGATATGCCAAATCAGAACCCAATTCAGAACAGCCTACAACCCAATTCATTGAAATGTTGTGCTACTGATATTAAAGCAGCAATAGATATCCACTAGGGACTTGGATCAAATCTGACATCAGCCATGAATTATAGCATGCAGGTAATCCAGGATTACAATCATCTGTTAAGCAACTGTACAAAAAACATTCCTTACAATGGAACTAAAAAAAATATGACTTACAACCTTGCACTTACAATCATTGCAGCATCCCCAAATTCATTTGATAAAAGATTTGGGCATATGGCATCTAGCATCCGTTTATGACAGTTGCAGCATCCTGGGTCATGTGATTATTATTTGTGACCCACTCAGCCAGTTTCCGACAAGCAAGGTAAAAGGGGGAAATCCAGATTCACTTAATGACTACGATTCACTAATGACTACGATTCACTTAAACAATTGCAGTGATTTGGTTAACGACCATGGGAAAAATGAAATAAAACTGAGGGCAACTCAAGTAATAATTGCATTGTTTAGCAATAGAAATTCTGGTCCCTATTTCGCTCGTAAGTCAAGGGGCTCTTCTTGAGTTTGCTGTGCTGGCTGGATTCCCCCAAGTGAGAATTTCTCCCTTTCCCCACCCGGTTTTGAGGCATAACCCCCACCCCACCCCACCCCGCGCCATGTTGCAAAGCCATCCTTACTCCTGGGAATGAAGATGTGTCTCCATCACAAGAGTATCCCTGCTCCTCCCCCAGTTCCTGGGCCTTTTCAGTCCTGACCAAAGGAAGAAGGTGACATGTCAAAGAACATCCATCTAGCTCAGCCTCCTCTTTCTAAGACTGGCCAGTCAGCCTGCCCATCTTTTTTTTTCCCCTGCAAACCCCTTGGGGAGAGGAAGCTGTCTGGGAGAGAGACTCTTAAAGAGTCTGCATTCCATCAAAGATGCTCCACCGTGCCCAATGTTTAGGAGAAGGGTCTGGAACCTGTCAGGAGGCACAGGGGGTTCTTTTACATTGGTGTCCATGCAACAGAAAAACAATGAAGCATTATACATTTTGAGATGGAATACTAGTTGAGCACACACAACACCAGAAGGCAAGCTGTTCCACTGCTTAATGGTTCTCATTGTCTGGAAATTCCTCCTTTATTTGCAGGGCTGGCTCTCGCTCTGATGAGCTTCCACCTGCTGCTCCGTGTCCTTCCTTCAGCTCCTATGGAGAATCAACACCCTCTTCCCTGTGGCCTCCCTTCAAGTATTGGAAGACTGCCATCATGTCTCCCCTCGTTCTTCTCTTCAAGAGGCCCTGGAAGCCAACTTGCTTCTCTGCTGGGCCTCTTGGGCAATTTGAGCTTCCTTGACCCGTTGGGCCAGCACAACCTGGCATCCCTTCCTCACCTGTTAGTAGGTCTCAGTCCTGTCTGCTTAGATGAAAATATCCTTTCTTTCTGCAAATATACATTTTCAGATAGAATACTAGTTGAGCGGATGAAAGGGAATGACACATATGAAACTGAGTCTGTCATATTCAAAGCATATGGAATATTTGTGACTTGATAACTCATGAACTACTGATTTTTCTTTTTTAGATTTGGTTCAACTCTGGCAACCAGTGATATCTAGATTATGTTAAGGGCACAGTGTTTGAAGATTTCCCAGTCTGTGCCGCATAGATCAATACCCCTTCTGAGATTGTTAGAGGAGAAGTGTGTTAGTCTGTGGTAGCCCCAAAACAGAAGGAGTCTGGTTAAAGGGCAAAGACACAAACTTTTAAATTATCTGCTTTCTAATAAAGTATGCTAGTCTGAAAAGTTTCTACCAAGCTTCTGCCAATAAGAATGGGGTCATCCTTCCAAGGAGGACTAGGCCTTCATCTGATGGATTCTTTCCTACAGCGCGCAAAACAGGGAAATCTCACATCCTTCTCAGAAGGTAAACAAGAGAAAAGGCTGGATTGACACATTAGACTAAACCAGTGGTTCTCAACCTTTTTAATGCCGCGACCCCAACCGGTCGTAAGTTGAGGACTAAACCGGTCGTAAGTCGAGGACTAAACCGGTCGTAAGTCGAGGACTAAACTGGTCGTAAGTCGAGGACTGCCCAACCGGTCGTAAGTCGAGGACTTTCCCTGCCCGGGAGCGCCGCGCATGCGTGGTTCCGCCCCCTGCGCCAGCCGAGGCGTAGCTGGCAAGCGGCAGAGACGGAGCAGGCCAACCACCAGCTGGCCCAGCCCAAGGGAGATAAGGAACCCGCCGGAAAAGGGGAAAAAAATGGCGGACAAAAAAAATGGCGGACAGCCTTGCTTGGCGACCCCCGTGAAATGGTCGATCGACCCCAAATGGGGTCCCGACCCACAGGTTGAGAACCACTGGACTAAACCATCACATGGTTTCTTTTGGTTAAACAAGTGTGAATCCAGCCATTGTGGCTTGCAAACACTGGTTTATGTCTCAGTCTATTTTGTAAACCTACTAATTGCTGTTCATGGAATAAATCATTAAACAAGACCTAACGGTATGATGTGTGAGCAAGATGGATTGGGGCGAAATGATTTCAGAGCTGATCGTAGCTTTTTCTCTAGGGTGCTTTACCTACTGAGAGTTGGGTTTCCTCTCTTATTCCTGAGGGCTCCGAAAATGCTTTAACGTCAAACGGCTTTTAATGAAGGGGATGCTAGTAATTCAAAAGAAACTCCGATAGCATTAATAATATTGATTAAAATTCATGTGGTTCCCAACCACACCTTGCTTACTCTGGGCATCCTTGGAGCCTTCTTGGGGGCTTCAGAATCTCTCCCTTGAAAGAATTTCCCTTGATAAATGATGAACGGACTCCATATCAGCAATGGATTCCACATCTGTTGAATGAGCAATGGAGTTCACATCTGCCCAATCAGCAATGGAGCCCACATCTGACAGGCCACAGGTTATGGAGCCCCCCCTTGACTTCCATCAAGTCCTGCCAATGAGAGTCATTTTTTCCAAGGCGAATATCCAAAGATCTCTACATCCCAACAGGATGGCTAAAGCCTAGCACTGGGGTAGGCAACCTTGGCTCTTTTATGACTCGTGGACTTCAACTCCCAGAATTCCTGAGCCAGCATGGCCTAGGGTGCATTCAACCCTTGCGCCAACAGGAAGAGTGCATTTGGAAGTCTTAGTTCTATACAGAATCATATATACATTTGTTTAAGGGGTCCTAAACTCTTTCCCCACAGTGCCACTCAACCCAGGAGAGGGCTGAAGCATGAGGAAGAGGTTCAAATGCTCAACCCCTTAATTGTGCCAGGGACAGTTACACCAATGGAGGTGAGGGTTGCTTGGAAAGGTTCTGCAAATGTTGTCACCTTCCACTGCAAGCTGCAAAGGTCTTTCCAGGAATCCAAGGGGCTCTTCTTCTTGAGGTTGCCAGCCTGGCCGGGCTCCCCAGGAGAGATTTCCTCCCCATCCCCACTCAGACTTGGGGGGGAGCATCCCTTCCCTTCCTCTCTTACTCTCAAGATGGCATCCGCTCCTCTACCTCAGAGATAAGGAAAGTCTTGCAACATGGCCGCTGGGGAAGTCATACCTCAAGTCTGAGTGGAGATGGGAATTATATGTCCAAATTCTGCCATTCATATCCATCTTAGAGCAACCAAAACAAACAAAATTCTTTCCACACATACATGCAAACCTCTGTAATGTTGCAAGATCTGAACCTCTCAAAGGCTGAAGTTCCCATTCAGATTTCATAATCCCTTCAAAAGAACATTTTTGGAACCCACAATAGTACAACTAAAGGACTCTCTTCAAGCCATTAAAATGGCTGCTGGCTTTGCAAAGCTCACAGGGCTGGTACTCACACAACTGCTTTGAGACACAATAGTTGTTGTATCTCAAAGGGGCTTTTCCAAAAGACAATTGGACTTTGTTTTTCCTTGAGGAAGACATTTCGCTTCTCATCCAAGAAGCTTCTTCAATTGTGGATGATTCTTCAGAACTGAAGAAGCTTCTTGGATGAGAAGCGAAACGTCTTCCTCAAGGAAAAACAGAGTCCGGTTGCTTTTTGAAAAAGCACCTTTGAGGCAACCATGACCTGGACGACTGAGAATTTCCATAGACACAATAGTTGTGCATGCCAGGTGTGCAGAGATCCTCTAAAGCAGCCCCCCAAGGTAGGTGTTTTAATGGTTCGAAGCTTCATTTGCACTCCCACGTGCACTGCAAAGCGTCTTGCCAAGATTTTGCACAGCGTTTGCTGCTCCCACAGAAAGACCGGCACCTTTCCCTAACCTGCTGCCTTAAATCTTAAGTAATACTATGGCCCCAAGGAGCACAAAGTGGGGTGCATGTGCTTCCTATTTGTGAACTACAGGATAAAGTAGCTGCATGCTGTGTCAAGAAATTGTCCGTGTAACCATTATTTCTTTAGCTACAACTAGTTAGGTTCATTCCCTACGCCAAGCATATAATCAGGTTTATAAGCCACAAAAGGCTGGAATTTCGGAAGACACTAAGCCAATAAAAAAACATGCAAACCTCTCCAGGCTCCCCCCTGCCGCCAAGTATCAACCCGGTCAATCAGTGTAACGCAACTCTTGTCCTGCAGGGGGAGTTGCGGCGCCCTGACACTTCCAGAAGAACAAAGGGTCTCGGCAGCGGCAAGTAGGAGCCGCTACTAAGGTGTCAAACAAGTAATTACTACTCCTTGCACAGGGAGAGCAGCGAGAGGCAAAGTCCGCCGAGCCCGAACGGAGACGGGAAGGGGGTCGAGTCGACTGCAACTCCGTGGGATTGTATTCACACGCTTGCCTGAGAGAAAGACACACACACACACACACACACACACACAAAGGCATTTGCGCGTGCAAGCGCTTCTTGGGGGCCAGGCGCGCGTCACGCCATTCAAGCGGTCTGCTGAGCAGCTGCGGTCGGAAAGAGCCACCTGCCGGCAAGGTGGGGAGCCGGCGGGTGGGGAAGGCGGGAAAAAACGCCTCTCCCTCTGGAAGGCGGGGAAAAGCTCAGCGGACCACGTGGGCTCCCTTGGAGGAGGCAAGCCGAGCGCGCGCCCCGGGATCAGGATCTCAGCGGCTCGGAGCGCAAAGCTCCTGCGCGCTTGGTGCCGGCGGAGAGAGTGCCGGAGGCGCATGCGTGTCCCCGCTTGCATTGCACGGCGTCCGGGAATCGCCGATGGGGTAAAAGAGCGCGCCTCGCTTTGGCGGCTGCTAAACTATACTCCTGTTTTCCGAGTCACAACCTTGCGCGGCGACTGTACGTTACACCCCGGAATGCCGAAGGGTTCGTGGCGATCGAAGGAACAAACTTGTCTGTTTGGGCAGGTCACCGTTCAAAAGAGTGGGGCAAAGTTTCCGGGCGTTTCGTTCCTAGCGATATTCTAGCTCGCTCCTTGGCTGACGGCTCGATCCTATGGCGCCGTCCTCTTCCGTTAGCGATTTCGTAGTACTTGAAACGGGCCGAAATAAGTCCTTTCACCGCCCGCGCGTAGTTTTCTGAGAAGAATGAGTTTCAAAGTTTGGAGCGATCTCTATAAAGGGGCTTTGTTTTTCCTTGAGGAAGACGTTTCGCTTCTCATCCAAGAAGCTTCTTCAGTTCTGAAGAATCATCCAGAATTGAAGCTTCTTGGATGAGAAGCGAAATGTCTTCCTCAAGGAAAAATCCAGTTGTCTTTTGGAAAAGCCCCTTTGAGATACAACAACTATTGTGTCTCAAAGCAGTTGTGTGAATACCAGCCCTGTGAGCTTTGCAAAGCCAGCAGCCATTTTAATGGCTTGAAGAGAGTCCTTTAGTTGTACTAATATGGGTTCCAAAAATGTTCTTTTGAAGGGATTATGAAATCTGAATGGGAACTTCAGCCTTTGAGAGGTTCAGGGTTGAAATGAGGGGGTCCTTGGTGCTCTCTGAACTTGGTTGTTTTCTTGAAGATGTTTCATTAACCAAACTAACATCGTCACTGGCCCTGGTGATGTTACCTAGATTGGGTCATGAAACGTGCAAGAAAATAAGTTCAGAGATCACCAAGGACGACTCATTTGGAGCCAACCTTTATTGGGGGAGTTAAAGAGTATGGAGAGGGCAAGGAACAGGCGCATCTTTCTACCGTATTAAGTCAGTTTATAAAAGACAGGGTTAATGTATTTATGACTTGAGGATATTCAGGATTTCTGGTAGTTAAAAGATTACAGTAGATCTCAAGGTTGGCATGGAAAATGAGATGAAATACCCATTCCAGGATAGAACTTTTAAATAGAGAGAAAAAAGCTAACTCAAATGCAGGATGCAATAATATCTAGTATATGATAATGGTTCCTGGTTCCCTTCTTGGCCACCTTCACAGAATTTGGATGCTCTGCTGCTGATCAAGGAAGTCTAAAATCTTTTTCTGAATTTGTGCAACCTATTGAACTCAAACCAACCGTATTTTACTCTAGTGTGTTGTGGAAATCCACTTAAGTGAATTCTGAGTTAAATTAATTATGGCTTAGTATGCCTTTTGAGCAGAACCACACAGCCTGTGGTTGGAAACATTTGGGATGTATTCTTTAGGATTACATAGTTTGTAGCCCATGTGTGGCTGCCCACTGGGGTGTGCTTTGGATACCTCTGCAGGAAAGAGGGGGAGGTGAAAAGTCCTTTTTGCAAACCATAGTGCCTGCCTTATAATAAAATCGTTTGGTTTGGCGAGTTATGCCAGCTTTATGCTACTGTGGAATGATGTTAGATCATGGATTTGGGAGAGAACAGAGCCATTGTTCTCTGCCAGAATCAGAATGGTCAAAGAACAGTGTTCCTTAAAGAAGCAAGCACAAAACCAATTCTTAAATCAAAATGCTTCTTTTATTTTTCTCCGTGAAAAGCCAGAGCCGCACACATTTCCAAACATAGGAGGACTAAATAAAGATTTCTCTTCAAGCCTGTTTTTTTTTTTATTAAAAAGGGCATTGCCCTGCAAAAGAAGGAGAGTGGAGTCTCATTCTGAAAGAGAAAGTGGACCTCAGAGAATTGGAATTTTATTTCCGAAAGTGATGGATCAGAGTGGTTCTCATCTGACTTGTCTGCCATGGGCTTTCTGATCCCAAGTGAAGAAACACTCTGATCTGAAAAAGTATTCTTGCCAGATGTAAATGTAATTAATACCCAGATGCCCTTTTTCTTTCCCAGAAATCTTTTAATCTCTTAAAATGTTTCTGAGTCTTGAAGGGCCCTGTGGCAGAGAGTTGAATCCTGCAAGTGTAATTCTCCAATGTTCTTGTTTCGTGGGATATAAAAAGATTGCCTGTATTCAGCTTGCTGAGATTAGCAACCATGCAAAGTTATTTATTCTAAAAGTACTGTATTGCATTTTACATCTCCCTCACATACAAAATAGTCTTACTATCAGTGTGCACACAAAAGAAATCTATAAACAAGCTTACCAGTATGCTTTCTGGTTGTTTTGTAACTGACTGACAATTAAGACACTCTGGGCAAGTCGTCTTCCCCATAGAAGCCATTTTGTAAAAGTGCTGAAGACATGCTATCATATTCCAAGTTTGTCCTTCAGTCTTAAACAATTGGCTATCTCAGAGATAGATATCCTAATTCTTAGATAGTTTACTAAATTTTACAAATTAACCTAAGCTGGTATTTACCATTGATTAGTGTGACTCTAATGTTGCAGCCATAAGGTTGGCTTAATTTCAGAAAAGAAGATTCATTCTCAAACAGAATGGTCTGTTGATATGTTAGAAAGTTCTGGACATCTCCAGAATTAAGTAGACTTCAAATGCTGGAAAAGAAAGTCTTACACAGTGTCCTAAGTTTTCAGCCACTATTTTTCCAAAACTTGAGATTAAACAAAGGGAAGAGGTGGGAAGGATCCAATCTTTTAATTCCTAGTGGATGGAAAATAAAACTTTTTGGCAATATGATATTGCAGGGAAACAGTGCTGTGATTTTAGGAAAGGTGCTAAAGGAGCATTGCTGATTAGTTTGCTGTTATTTTAATGCTCCCAAGAGATTAACCAAGCTGCTGCTGATATGAAATCTCCCCTGATAGGAACAGGGCTGTCTGCAGGGGATGTGGGTCAAAAAGGTCAAGATGGTTCCTGCAACCATGGAAAGCCCTGACCCATTTTGATTGTGCATTACGTGTGGTGAATATTAAAAAGAAGCAGGTCTTTGATGCTGTCACGGCTGCCATCTTGATTTTTTAAAACCCCCCCTCTCCAACCCACATACACCCCTGGAATCTCGATACAATGTTAACAGAAATCCATAGAAAGATTTTTTCTGAACATGCATGCTTGTATTCTTTACAGCTGTGTTTTTCAGTCTTAGCAACTTTAAGATGTCTCGATTTCAACTTCCAGAATTCTCTAGTCAACCTATGGGCTGGGGAATTCTGGGAGTTTAAGTCCAGGCTATTCCAAGAAGATTCCACACCTCTGATTCAGGTGACCCTGAATTCAAAGATAAAACCCCAAGTAACCACAATGACTCTCAGAGAGTGTTAAGACCAGTTGACTGCAAAAAAATAACAACACAACCTTGCTATCCTCCCTTATCCTGTCAGACCCTATCACAGTGATGGCGAAACTTTTAGAGACTGAGTGCCCAAACTGCAACTCAAAACCCACTTATGCATCGTCGAGTGCCGGGTGGGTGTGGCCCATTGGCTGGGTGTGGCCAATTGGGTGGGCGTGGCCCATTGGCTGGGTGTGGCTGCAGTGATAACAGTAGACTGGGTGGGACTAAAAAGTTCAGTCAATCAATCCCAACTTTGCAAGATCTTTTTTTTCCCCACGAGAAGTTGAAATTGACTGATCGAACCTTTTTTTTTTTTTGCACACGGTGGCGGAGGGCTAAAGCGAAAAGATTTTATAAAGCCCAGCTGAAGGCCTAGGACTGGGGCAACGGCGCACGTGCCCACAGAGAGGGCTCTGAGTGCCGCCTCTGGCACCCGTGCTCTAGGTTCGCCACCACTGCCCTATCATTTCCCCCCCCCATGACTAATCTCAACTGGCAATAACTGTCCATCTCCCACACCATCCAATATAACTGATGAAGCTTCCAGGATAGGAAGTGAAAAGTCTTCCTCAAAAAAATCAGTCCAGTTGCCTTTTCAAAAACAAAAACCACTTTTGATACAACTATGACCTGGATGACTGAGAATCTTCACAGACATATAGTCTTTTTGTTTGTCCAAAGGAGTGTTGCCGTTCCTTTTTATCTGTGACCTCAGGGTCACCTGAATCAGAGGTGTAGAATCTTCTTGGAATAGCCAAAAGGACTGCATTGTAAATTGGGGATAGATGGTGTCTTATCCCCCCTCCTCTGTTGATTATCAGCAGAAGACTATCAAAAAGACTTATCAAAAAAGACTATCAGCATGAGAGACCAAATTATATGCTGCAGTGGATTTGAAAATTGTTCAGATATTCTAGCCACTGCAAATATGGCTGCCCAATGTTGACATAAATCAGGAATTTGCAAATTATGGCCCATGAATCAAATGCAACGTAAATGCGGCCAGTAAATATGTGAGCAACAGATTGCCAGGTTCAAGGCCTCATCCAAGCTCCTAGGGCAGGGGTAGGCAACCTTGGCTCTTTTATGACTCGTGGACTTCAACTCCCAGAATTCCTGAGCCAAGGTTGCCTACCCCTGTCCTAGGGCAAAGGGTGGAGCTAAGGAGTAAGTGGGGCAGCAGCCTATCGGAGGCCTCCCTCCTGGTGAGCCCACACCCTCCATTGGCTGCCCTACTCCTTAGTCTGCAGACATGCCAGCAAAACCTACAGATCACTTCCCTTAAGGAAGGTATACTAATGGAATGTAGCAAATGTATGAGAGGACCTATTTATTTGAAAACTGCTCAGATAAGCAGAAATGAACTTGATTTTATGCTTTGGTTAAGATTCTGTGGGACTCCCATCTCTTTCATAGAATGAGGGAATCCCATATAAGAGCAGCGTATAAAACCTTTTTTAAAAAAATCAACATGTTTTTGTATACAAAGAGAATACAATCCAATTAAATTTGATTTGGTATGAGAATTGTAACTATTGTAACTACTTGACATCATGCTGGCATCCATCCACATTGCCTCTGTGAGAATCCAGCTGTTTGGGGCTTTCCTGAACTCTTGCCTCGCCAGAAGCTATTCCATTATGCTACTGAACTGTTTTATTCCCAGCTGATCATAATAAGAGTAAAATAAAGTCACCTTCAAGTGATGCTCAGTGCCTGGTGACTTAACGTGGACATATTCATGCAGTTTGCTGAGCATGATACAGAAACTGTTTGCCATTGCCACCTTCTGGATTATTTTTTTTAACTTTCCATTCTCATAAAGCCTGGGAATTTTCTGATTGTCATCCATCCCTGCACCAGTCTTTATATAATGCTTATAAGATTATCCATTTATAAAATCTGAAAGAATGATGGGTAGACAGTTCCAGCTCCTGTGCACTGTTATCTAGGACAGGCAGTGTGCAGGAATAATATTTCAAATGACTTCCTATGTCTTTAAAATGATTTGGATAATGGTAATTGAGAGGAAGGGGAATTACTTGACTCAGATTTTACTTGAAAATGGTTTGAGAACCAGGTTAGTTGATTTGTTTGTTTGCTTCAGCTGTTGCGTGACAAAAACCTCAGGGACATGATAAAGAAATAATTGGGCCAATGTTCATATTAAAGGATTTTATTTTTCTTGCCAATGTAATTTTAAACCTTTTTTCTTCCAGTGTTTTCCCGTGATAGTTTAAAAGACTTGCCTGACTATATAACTTAGAAAAAAATTTCCTTGAAATTTGTTAAAATTGTTTTATTTAACATAGCTTGCCGCCTCTCTGCTACCTTTGTCTTGTTTAACTCTGAGCAAACAAAGTTAAACCATACTTTTCTCATGCTTAGGGTATTTTTGTAAAAAACAAAAACAAAACCCCACACATTTAAACAAAAATTGTATGGACTGTAACCATACATTTAAATATATTATTAAAGGAGTTATTGCTTTAAAATAGAGTTTCAGTTACTTCCTGATACACTATCCATTTAATTGCAAAAATAAATTCCTGTCTATGTTTTTAAAAGCTATTTAGTGGCTTAACACTTCACACCTAAAAAAAAAAAAAAGGATCCATATTACACCCTAAAAAGTGAGGGGGGGAAAAAATGAGGATGGGTTTGCATATGGTTAATGTATTCTTAAATTGCAATATAATGTCAATGCCTTTGATCCTGATTTTTCTTTTTCTTTGCCACTGGTTCTATTTTAAAAGGATTCCTCAGTGTACTGGAAGTAATCACACATTTAATGTAAAGTGTGACTGGACTCTCTAAACTGAAGACTTAAAAGAATAAACTGAAAAGCAGGGCAGGATGAGCACCACTTTAATCCCTAAAATCAGCATCCTAGATAAATTACAGGAGCGCTTTAATCCAAGGCATGCCAATGACCTCCCCCTCCCATCTTTTTTCTTTTAATCCTCCTGCCTCATTCCAAAGCCTTCCTAGAGAGATAATGTGTGAAGGAATGTGCCAGGAGCTATCCAGCAGGCGAGGCCAATCTTCCAGCTGGATCCTCAGCAGGTCCATATGGGCTTACAAACACATGCTGGAAAAACAAAAAAAGGGAGAAAGAAACGCTCTAAATAGTTTGCTTATGAGGCTAAACACTACAAGGCAGTCTCATGAATGAAAATTTACATGAGTAGAATAGGCAATAAAGGCATTCTCAAGCTGCCCCTTCACTTTTTATAGTTGTGGTTGGGGCAGGCATGCTGATAAGTGGCATTGCCAGCTTTGGCAGCCTAGCTAGCCTCAAAAGATAGGTAGCTGGAGTGTAGGGGAGACACTTCAGGTTTCCATCAATCCAAGGCCTTGAAACATGAGATGTAGAAATCTTCCAAGAGGTTTTGGAGGCCTGAGCTTCCTTTATGTTTATTGGGAAAGAAATCTTTGAATTACTGGCAACTGAAGAACCACCATCCTTCCCCCACTTTTTTTGTTGGCCTATCAGATGCTGTTCCCAGATCAGTAAAAAAAAAATCTGAATGATTAAAGGCCTGGAGACAAAAACATATGAAGAGTGGTTGCAGGAATTGGGTATGGCCAATCTAGAGGAAAAAAAGGACTAGGGGTGACATGATAGCAGTATTCCAGTATTTGAGGGGCTTCCACAAAGAAGAGGGGGTCAACTTATTTTCTAAAGCACCAGAGGGCAGGACAAGAAACAATGGATGGAAACTAATCAAGGAGAAAAGCAACTTGGAATTATGGAGAAACTTCCTAACAGTGAGAACAATTAACCAGTGGAATAGTTTTTCCTTCAGAAGTTGTGGGTTCTTCATCACTAGAGGTTTTTAAGAAGAGAGTGGACAGTTACTTGTCTCAAATGGTATAGGGCAGTGGTTCTCAACCTGTGGGTCGGGTCCCCATTTGGGGTCGATCGACCATTTCATGGGGGTCGCCAAGCAAGGATGTCTGCCATTTTTTTTCCCTTTTCCGGCGGGTGCCTTACCTCCCTTGGGCTGGGCCAGCTGGTGGTCGGCCTGCTCCGTCTCTGCCGCTTGCCAGCTACGCCTCGGCCAGCGCAGGGGGCGGAACCACGCATGTGCGGCGCTTAGTCCACGACTTATGACCGTTTGGGGTCACGGCATTAAAAAGGTTGAGAACCACTGGTATAGGGTCTCCTGCTTCAGCAGGGGATTGGACTAGACCTCCAAGATCCCTTCCAGCTCTATTCTCATTCTTTGATTTTTGGGGTGCATATTCTTCTCATCTTCGCTGCGAACGCTACTTCACATACACTTACTCCAACCAAGCAAAGAAAGATCCAGCAATTATCCCACATGGCATCACTCAACTGTGACTAAACAAGGCAAGATTTTAGCACACCAAATAACACTTTGTACCAGATTGAAGAAGAATGGTAATTTCCTCATGGTGACTCACTTTATGGCCATTGTAAAATTGACTTGGGTCATGTGATGGCCTGCTTAACAACCGTAATGAGGATGGAATTCTGGGCTCAATTGTGGTGGTTAAGTGAGAATTACCTGAATTTTAAAACAGTAACACGTCTTTATCCTAAATCTGGAAGAATATAAACAATATTGGAGTTGGAGTAAAAACATCAAAAGCATAAAAGCAGCAAAAAGGCCATACAGGGCTGTAGTTTGAATCACTGGAAGGTTGCCATCTTGTAAAGTGCAACCTGCTTTTCAGCCTGCATCCAAACAAGTGGATATCACTCATGCACTCCAAAACCCTTGAATACCTAAGCCAGCAATAACTGCTATATTGTCAGGTGTAGCCCAGAAGTACAGCTCTGCTTCTTTCAAAACCTTGGATATATTTCTCCTAATCTAACACTTTCACCCTTATCCTACCCCACTGTTTGTCAACCTTGACAGCTCTAAAACGTGTGGACTTCAGCTCCCAGAATTTTAAATATGTTAAGTCCACTTAAGAGTTGCCAAAGTTGAGAAATACTGTCTTACGCTATCCATGAGCGGTGAAACCCAAGTGAGTAGAGAATGTGCTCCAGAGAACCTAGTGAAGGAAATATTGTCAGTTCATTACTGTACAATTGTATCTATGTATATGCATTTTGAGTCACTCATGATGTTGTTATGGGACAGTTTTCTTGGCAACTTTCAGAAGTGATTTCCCCTTGCCTGCTTCCTACAGTCCTGGGTTGCCTTTAACTACACCAAAATGGATCTCCCCATGTGATTACTTGGTTAAAAAGATGTTAAAGAGTAAAAGAATGTAATAGGAATTGCTTCTTTGTGTACTTGTGTAAAGAAAATTCCACATTGGGGGAATTCCTTCAGGGGGAAGGAATTATTATTTCATATTAGGTCCAGCTCTGCAAAAACTGGGTAATCAGCTAAAACAAACCCATATTTCACCTGGCAAATAACCACTCTCCACTTCTCAGAAGCTGGTATTTTACATCTCATATAGTGAAGGGGAACAGATGGATGGGCTTGCAGACCTGTATGAAGCCCTTTGACTGCTTGACATGAGCCATGCAATATTTTGAAAACAAAGATGGTCTGAGAGATTTTGATGGAAATGGCAGCTTTACAACAGTGAAATGTTTTGTTAAAACACACAATAAGCAAGTGTACTCCTTCTTAAAAGTCTGCTGCCTCAGTCAGCTTCACAAAAGTACTGACGGTGGCATAAATAAGGAATAAGGCAGTCGGATTGAAACACTTATTCTTTTAAAAAAGTATGAAAGCAAAAATATATATGCTTATATCTAAGGCAGGAGTGTCCCACCTTGGCAAATTTAAGCTTGTGGACTTCAACTCTCATAATTCCCCATACTGGCTGACGAATTCTGGGAGTTGAAAGTCCATAAGTCTTTAAGTTGCCAAGGTTGGATACCCCTGATCTCAGGTTTAAGACTCACAGCTGACCCCAAAAGAGCAAAGAGAAGTGCTTAAGTGGCTGCCTCATAAATGGAGAGAGATTTAAAAAAAGGTAGTTTAATACTATAGTGCTAGGAATGAAGGAAAAACAGCCTGACACAAGTGAAGCACAAACTACAGCATCCCAGCTGTTCAGTTCAACAGACTGATGTGAGCATTACTCTTTAAAAATAATCTTTTTTCTTCCCTCAGGACACTCACAACAGTTCAAAGTTTCTGCCCTGGTATTCAAGCTCACTGAGATTGGTTGTTCCAATCAAAGGCCCTCTTTTCTCACTCCCAAGACCATGATTTCTTACACTAGCAGGAGGGAAAAAAATGTAGTTGCCTAAAGGCAGAGAAACATTGCATGGACAAGATGTTAAACTTCTGAAATAAAAAATGAGCACTCAAAACTGCCTTTCCCTTTGCTTTTTATTCAATATCTATTGACATGTATAATTGCCTCATGGCCTTTTACCGTATTTAAAAAAATAAGTAATCCAGGGATAAATAGATCTCTGGTCTTTAAAATCGCTCTACTGTGCCTGGATTAGGCTTTCATCCAATTATTTAGCAAAATGATACCAATTATGACGGGCAAAGTAAAAAGTGGCCTATAAAATGTTGATGCAAACAGTGCTAAATATCAAGTACTGTTTCCATTATACACAAGGCGATTTTGAAATGAAATGGAAAATTGGAAATCTCATGGAAAAACGGGGGTCGCCAAAGACCCCAAATTATCTATGTTTCTTCCTTGCTTACTATAAACCCAGAATTCTTAATCTAGCATCTGTTGTTTAGAAGTTGGAAAGAGACCATTTAAGTAATATCATTTAGCTTGTTCTTAATATCCGTCTGTTAAGATGAGCTTCACTCATGCATGAAATTATGAAAAAAAGATTACTTAATGCAGGGGTCAATGTCAAAAACATAAAAATATGGGGCAGAATATAGATCTTTTGCCTTCTTCAGATTCCAGGGATTAACCACATGTTTAGTGATGGATCTCAATGTTGACTTCCCCATCAATGCTGAGAGACCAGAACTGGAGAAGGCATAGCAGAAATCTTTCTCCCTGATAGCATTCTTATTCCACATTTAAAACAGATGCCTTGTGGTTAGATGGCAGCCCTTCTGGTTTTACCAATGCATCATTGGGTGCTGAATAAATGTTCAGAGCAATCAAACGGGTCAAATTCAAAGAGAATTCAGTCCCATACTTCTCATAGTCTAGGCTAGCTGAAATGTGCTATGCAAAAAATGGTAGCTAAACTCTTCCTTCAGCTCCTGGTGACTTCAGGGAAATATCCATGTAGGTTAATTTTTTTTCTGGCAGCAAGACAAAATGACTTACCAAAGCTTACCTGGATCAATGGCCCTACAAAGTAGGCCAGGAAACCAAAACCAAACATATTAAAATACTGTTGTCCAAGTTGTAGCTCTTCCTCCTGTCTCTCTAGATTATTCACACAGCCCGTTACAAGCCCTGTTAGTCTCTCATCCATGTATAAAACAGATCCAAATTTGACTAGCTTTATCAAAGTTTAATTGCCATTTCAATTAAAAATAAGCAAATGCAAATATTTTAAATGGGACAAAATGTGCTTCAGGTCCTGTAGAGAAAGAACATAAGCTTTTCTGGGTGAAGAAGCAGAATGTGTAAGCTACTAAACTTTTCATGTCCATGTATTTGCTGATCATATTATTAGCACACTAAGAGCCAAATTGTTTCCATTGTTTAATAGCAGGTTTTTAAAATGCTGAATTCAAATGCAAGGCATACCATCTTCTAACTAAGTATCTTACAGTAATTTTAAATACATTTTCACATTAATGTGTGCTATAAAGCCTGCACTGTAATTACTGTGAGATGTTGACAAGAGTAGCAAAGGCATTTCACACAAAAAATCCTGGACTAAAAAACATCAGGACATTTGTTCAGCCCAATCATACAAAAGACATCAGTGATTTTACCAGCATGCATTAAAAAATCCTCTCATAAACATCTGAAGCACATTGGCTGCTGGTGTCCGACTCAAGTATTTTCCAAGTTCAAAATAATGCTACAAGGACATTTTAAAACACTTTTTGGACACTTTTGTTCTAATCTTCAGCAATAGAAGAGTTAGAACGAAAACTGCCCTAAATGATATGACAAATAGTTATTCTTTTTTTTAAAAAAAATCTGTTTTCTGCTTCATTTTTGATCTGGATAAAAGATTTTTAGTAGTTTATAAAAGACAGATTACAAATGTTAGCCTCAAAATGCTTGTGAACAATATCAACCAAAGAAATGGAGGCACTTTGATTGAGACGAGGGTAGGCCACTGTCTGTGCATTATAGGCTTTTAGGTGATTAGGGAAAAGGAGATTTCCCTGCAATTCCCACCAACCTTCCTGGCAGGTAAGCTACAATCCCTGTCTTGTCTTTTTAAATCTCAGATAAGATTCCAAATAATACTCTCGTTTTCAAAATTATGCATAAAGAGTGTCTCAAAGTTACATTACATAAGAATCTTGGTCTCAAAAAATTTCATTGTCCTGCAAAAAGTACAGCAGATGTATTTACAAATCATTTAATGTCCAAAAATCTTAAAATTTAATATGAAAAATTGGTGGAAAAATATATAAATTAGCTTGTGATGCGAGCCAAGTGTGAACACTTAAGAATCAGGTCATTAGTATATCTAAAATTAAGAAGTATCAATATCAGAAAAAGTATACATCCCACAAACCCTAAATAAAAATATTTGTAAATTGAAAGATCGAAAGAACATATTTTTGTCAAGAAAATATCAGTTCAGTCATAAGAAAGCAATAAGAAATATACAGACCAAACATACATATGGTGAAACCTCTCCCATTGCTGTTTAAAAGTGCCCAACTTTGGAAGAACCATACTCTAAAATCTGGTTCTTATGTATTTCCACTATGAAAAAAGAGAGAGAAAATACTTTGACAATTTTTTAAGTTAGGCATTATTTTCTTAAATAAAAAACACAATAAAAATGAGTAAACTCACAGTATTTGATCACAGTATCTTTATCATTCTTCGATGTTCTATGATGCTTTATGTCTTTTGTATTTTGATTTTAAATGTGGTTAGCTTCCCAGTCACTATAGTGAGATGGTCAGCCATCTAAACTGAATAAATTTAATTAGAAAAAAAACCTGACATGATGCATCTTATTCAATTATGAATTTTAGTTTAAAAAACATAACCAACTTCAGAAGCTACACAGAGCCGTAGGGCAGCTTTCTCTAATCTGGCACCCTTAGGGCTGTGGTGGTTAGAAAGCATAGGAGCTGTCATCCTAAAATGTCCAAATGACAGCAGGATGGGAACTGCTGCAGTAAACAATAAGAGCAGTTCATGGACAATATAAGAGATTCACTGAACTGCTGTTTGGCCTGAAAACTTCTCTGAAGGACCAGTGCAGCAATCTTCTTGTCACAGAAATTACCTCATGCACAATAGTCATTTCACATCATCGGGAAAGAGAAATATTACATTTTTATCGGCACACACAAACAAGCCATTTTGGCTGTCCTTAGCACTTTTGAGGTTCTCATTGAGTTTTCTTTGCCTGTGTCTTTTGGACTGCCTCACTCTTCTCTCCATCAAGAAGACAGTCACAGGCTGAGGAGATGCCATTTAAGGGTCCTTTGATCTCATCCATGGCTTGTGAACCAGTTGGCTTCTGGCCAAAGAAGAGGCGAGCCATTGGTTCCTCCAGGGAAGCAAATGGAGAAGTAGTGCATCCCGTCATCATCATATTTATCTGCAAGAAAACACATAGTAAGTACCTCAGCTCTGCAACTAAAACTGGATAAACTCAGCCTAAATAATACCTTTCTGAATTTTTACCCCACTTTTCTTGAAATTCAGCAGTCTGCTTTTAATAAACAAGGTGGGGAAAGCACAGTTCTAGAATTCTTTCCAATCTTTTTAGCAGCACTAACCACAGGAGGAGACTATATTTTCTCCTGTGTGACAAAGTAATGAGTGCGGTTGTGTGTCTTTGCTCTCCCCTTGTGTTGCACTTGTATTTGGGGGGGAGGTATGTGCACACGGGAAAGCACACTGAATACATTCCACTCTGGATCACTTGATTAGGAAACAGACCAAAGAAAGGTTTAGATTAAAGCAGTCAGCAACATTCTGAGCCACTGCCCGACTTGGCTCTCTCCTAGAGATTCATTGGGCAAATTAAGTCTGGAATAATTTTCCCTGAGATCTCAAACACATCCAGGTCCTTTTCAAATGTCATCTTTCTTTTGCCAGTTTCTTCCTCCATCCCAAATTGGGGCCCATTCTGTCTGGTTTTCCAAAATTTACCCTGCTGATAGGCAGAGTTCTGAATCCCTTGACATAATTTCTTTCCAACGTTCTGTTGAGCTGGTGGAATGAATGAAGAGGCAGGGATGCTAAAGATACATTCTGGTATTGACGGTTTTTCTTCCCAGGGAGGATTTTGCCTATTAGTTCTGCCTTCCCAAGGAAAAGAAGATAAATAACTGTAAGGGGGGGGGGACTGATTCTGGCAAAAGGAAATATGGATTAAATGGGTTCTGTCCAAGCTTGGCTTGTGATCAAGTGGTCAATCATTATGGCCCAATAGAAAAGTAAAGTACATTTACAGACGGGCATTGTTCATACATACTGAAAAGCCAGCCAAATCCTTAGCAGATATTGTCACTGGGATCCCAGTTGTGCTGATAAATACTAAGCCAAGATATGAGCAATCCCATGAATTGTCATTAGGAGAAAATATAGTTGGCTTGGCAGTGAACAGAAATACTGTGCAATAATCATACAATACAGATGTGAATCACTCCCTGGAATGCGAAATTGTCTCAAATTAAGGTTATGGAAGTGATGATTTTCTCACACGTTCCTGACTGGTTTCCCTTTTATTCTTTAGGTCCTAATAGAAGACAGATGTGGAATATGAATATATATATACTGCTCAAAAAAATAAAGGGAACGCAAACTCCTTCAGTTCCATGTTAAAATGTTCCCTTTATTTTTTTGAGCAGTATATATATAAACCGGAATGATGACAGCTAGAGTTCAACACATCTGGAGAGTACTGGACTGAAAAAGGCTGACATACATAATCAAAGCTAGAAGGGATCATATAAGTATTATTATTTAATGTTCAAACTATTGTATCTGCCATATGAATGTACCTAATAGATGTTATTATTGTAACACAATAAAAATATGTTGAACACACATCCACAGAAACCATAAACCAGAAAAACTTACCTTTGTGATCACCAAAAAGAGGGTGTAAAGTAACATGAGATTGTGCTTTGTTATTGGAAGATAAAAGTTGCACTGCATTGTGAAGAGCACTGCTCCCATCAAACTTACTTTCACAGGACTGGGGGGAAAAAAGGAACATACAAAAGGCAAGGTGTATTTTTCAATTCTCTATTCTCAAAATACATATTCACTCATCATTGCTGTTAACACCAAGGCTCATTAACAGGGCTTCCTTCAGACATTTAATCGGTTAACTTGTTTATAGGGACCAATGCTCATTAGCTGGCTGGCAATTCAAAATATGTTTGTTGAATTTTTAATGCAGCAAGGAGTTAAGCCCAACTGATCTCAATAATACTTATGCCCAAGAAGATACGGTATTGCCATCTAAGAATCTTGGTTCTCTTATGCTATACTATTAAGAAATAAAAAAGAAAAAATGAAATTCACATGGACTTCTCTTCTAATAATACGCTGGAGTTGTTTTAATTTCTCTTCAGGTTTTTTTTAAACCCTCTATTAATATATAGAGTATTACGGTAGATAATATGCATACTTGTGAGACTTCTATACTACTCCAGGCAATAGAACACACTTAAAGTGGCAAATCAATTGGATAAAATTAAAATTAATAATTAAAAACAAATTAAAAATAGAAACAGTAGAAAAATCCCAAAGGAATGATAAAACAACTTATTTATGGAATTTTCTCTTGTAGATTAAGATAAGGTGATAAAGAAGTTTAAATATAAACTTGGAAGCAGATATGCTGAAAAACTTGCTTCTTGTGGTGCTAATCAGGTTTTCCAGATATGTAGGAACTAGAAAAAGATATCATACAACATACAAGAGGACACATTTGCTGAGATATCCTAGACATTTTTTACATCAGAAGTGTGTGATCTGTCTCAATGATTGTATGTGGTATTGAGTTTGGTTTCAATTTACTTAATCATGCCATGCTTTGGAGCAGGAATAGGGAACTAAATCCAGCAGCCCCAACCTTTGTTGAACCATGCTAGGTTCTGTGGCTCTGAACCATCTTAAACAACAAAGCTCATATCTATGGTTTAGAACAGGGGTAGTCAACCTTGGCTCTTTTATGACTCATGGACTTCAACTCTCAGAATTCCTGAGCCAGCCATGCTGGCTCAGGAATTCTGGGAGTTGATGTCCATGAGTCATAAAAGAGCCAAGGTTGACTACCCCGGTTTAGAATTACATTTAAATCAGCACTAAATTGCTGTGTTCTGCATCTGCACAAGGTAAAATCCTTTTTAAAAGCCTATTAAATTTGTTGTGTTGATTAGAATTACAGTATATACCTGCCCGATTCACATAATTGCAACTCTGAGCCACGTACGTCAAACAGCACATACACGCATACCAATATTGCAAGTAAGACACCCCCCCGTCAACAAAAAAGAAAATCCATAAAACAATGTCTCGAGTCCATAACATCGTAACAAAATGAGCTTTTGATAAATATTTCTCTTTTCATCAGCTTTGCATTGCTGCTTGTAAATATTTAAAGCTGCTTTTTCTTGGCCAGCATATATTTTTAAAACAGAAAAAAAAAACCCAACACATCTGTGGTGAATTAAACTGACGGAAATTATAATGTTCATAATAGCTGAAGGATTTAGCTCATACGCCCAAGCGTACTGTCTTCCTCTTTTCTTCCTCTACCTGAGCAAAGCCTATTTCTGGCAACAAATCTGCTTGAATTTCTCCGTTTCTCTCTTGTCATTCTTTATTACCAAGGATAGTGCTATGGAAGCGGGGTGCCTAAGTGCTTCAATGCCCCCGTTGCTTTTATCACACTGGAAGTCACAGCCTTGTTTTCAAAATAATCATTCCCACAAAAAAGCTCGTCAGGAAGTCAGACAGGCAGGGCAAAGGGACCTTAAAATGCCCACCGTGAGTTCATTTACCTCTTCCAGCAGTAGGCCATGGCCGGCTGGCCAGTTACAGCTCTGACTTCCTATGGCAGAAATAAAAGTGGAAGCAATTTAACGTTCCCGATTTAGCTTCTGCGAGGCCAAGCTGGATGCTGCAACTCAAGCAGTATGCCCTGTGTGCTAGGAATGGGTTTCTCACAGCACATTAATATCACTCCTGTAAATGTTAGGAGCCATTTAGCCACTGAATCCAACTCCCAGCTCTGAACAAGAATTGAAAATCAAGTATCTGTGACCACTGGCTCTCCTGCCTCTCATCCAAAGAAAGGGAGTCCACCATTTCTCTGGGGGTAACAGCTTCTACTGTCAAATTGTTCTATTAACCTTCCATTAAAATATGCCTTCCTGTGACTTAAATCCATTATAGAATTGGTCCTCCAGTCAGCTGTAGTTTCTTTTTCCTTTACTTGAAATTTTTCTTTTAATTGTAAGCTGCTCAGAATCACTGAGATCTGGAATTCAATAGAATAAAGTAAAATAAATGACTATGATTATATTTTCCCCTCAGTCTTCTCAAGGCTGTACATTCAATCCAGATTCTTCAATCCTTCTTCACTGAACTTCGTTTCAGATCAAGTTCTTGGATCACCACCCTTCTTAGACCCTGTTTCAGTCCAATAACCTGCCCAAGGCAGTAGTCCTTACATCATCCTGGACAAATGACTGTCTAATTTTTTCTTGAAAACTTTCAATGATGGAACGCCCACAACTCTAGGAGGCAAGCTATTCCATTGATTAATTGTTCTCACTGTTAGGAAATTACTCCTTATTTCCAGAATGTGGAATCTACCTCTGATGTGCTTCTTGTCCTGCCCTCAGGTGCTATGGAGAATAAATGAAATCTAATGATCATTGTCATGGTTCCGACAGATGAAACTCTTCAAAAGAACTTTGAGGCATTGTTTACCTTAAAGAATCTTTTATTCGAGTAGCATAACATCAGCACAGCATAATCAAAGCCAAAAACTGAATTCCCCTCCCCTGGGCACATAGTATCAAAGCACAATTCCCTCCTCCAATTAACAGTCATAAATCACATTCCCCAATTAGCTTGAAACACGAGCTTCCTCTCCAGTTCTCCAGCCCGCCAATCTTTATCAGCTCTGGGCTCAATAACCTTGATTCTCACACTAAGCTTAGTGTTGTTATGTCTAGCTAGACTCTCATTCAAATCCCCCCCTCCCATCATCATCTAACTCTAAAAGCAAAAAGGGAAAAAGATGGCTACATTTCCACCTGTTGTCAATGCAAAACATCCAATGTTAGCAGCGTTGACAATCACTAGATCAGCTAGTTGGCAGATTAACAATCTGTTCTGGAGAAACTGTGTAGATATGCCCAATATCTCTCATGTATATCAGAATCCCTTTCTTGAACTCCATATGGGCTGTGCTTCCGGACTGCACAAATCCAAGTAACTATTATGTTGCAATTAAGGGAGCAGTTGTTAGGGTGATGGATCATTAGTCCTTTGGGGAGAAAAAACAACTTGATTGGACAGAGTATTCAGACCTTACCACGCCACTCCGATTCGCTTTCTGAATGGCAACTGAATGTGAATTTTTCCAATTTCAGTCAGGGGAAACCATGAATCATAGCTCTTATAGCATCTTACATTTTATCAGGCCAAAAACCAATAATGATGATGTGGTAATTCTTCCAAGTTGAGTTCTTTATTGTTGCACACCTATAGACAAAAGACCTTGCCAGACTGAGGACTCTACTACCTGCATACACAGTATACTCTTCGGGAAGGGCTGTCTTCACCTTCTTTCTCTCATATAGGGTATCTGAGATGAGTTGCCTGTTGCTCTCCTGGAATGCACCCCCTCCCTCCTGGGGATCCACTTCCTCACTACATGCCATCTCACATACAAAGTCTGCAGACAGCAGCACAGCATGCCCTGTCCCAAATGCCAATAAAGGACATTCTCTGAGTGCGGTGTAGTTTTACATCAACATCAAACTGGAGGAAAGCAGAGCAAAGCAGCTGTGAATGCACTTCTTACATATCATGTTCTTATTTTCTTCCCATTTCTCTAACTCAGCTCATCATTAATTTTATTTCCGAAGCATGAGTCATCCTATCCAGTTTTGGATTGCCCACAGAACTGATTAGCTTTCCTTCCACCCCTTTATCCAAGTCATTAATAATAACAAAGAATATAAGGCCCAATGGTGAAACCTCGCGGCTTCTCACTTGATATTCTAGGTTGATGAGGAAGCATTGATAAGCAGGCTTCAAGTAAAATTCCCAAGCCGGCTATATTGATCCAGTTAATTGTCATGCCAAATGTATACGGCATTCTCTCATTTAAGATGGTTACCCAATATAAAAATAAAGTATGGTCTGGGCCAACTAGTATGTAGATCACTGGATGCTTTTTCTTCTTTTGAAGATATTAACGGAAAATATTTCCTCTTCTCCTATCAGCTGGCATTTCACCCATTCTCCAGTTTCTTAATGATAATGCATAAAGGGGTTTGTCCAGTCCATCAGCAAATTCCTTCAGTACTTTAGGTTGCAATTTATCTGGCCCTGAAGATTTATACTCATTCAAAGTGAATTCACAGAATAGAGAATGACAGAATTGGAAGGGACCATGAAAGCCTTCTAGTCCAACCCCCTGCTCAGGCAGGAAGCTCTATACCAGGGGTCCCCAACCCCCGGTCCATGGACCGGTAGCGGGCCACAGCATGCCAGCAACCAGGCCGCACAAACAAGTAAAGCCCCATCTGCAGGATGCAGGCAGCACACAAAATCATATCCCTTCCGGTGCACGGAAAAACCTCTCTCCATGTAACCGGTCCCTATTGCCCAAAGGGTTGGGGACCTCTGCCCTATACCATTTCAGAAAAATGGTTGTTCAATCTCTTCTTAAGAACTTCCAGTGTTGGAGCATCCACAACTTCTAGAGGCAGGTTGTTCCACTGATTAATTATTCTAACTGTCAGGAAATTTCTCCTTAGTTCTATGTTGCTTCTCTCCTTGATTTGTTTCCATCCATTGCTTCTCGTCCTGGCTTCAGGTGCTTTGGAGAATAAGTTGATTCCCTCTTCTTTGTGGCAACCCCTTAGATATTGGAACATTGCTATCATGTCACCCTTAGTCCTTCTTTTCATACCCAATTCCAGCAACCATTCTTTTTTAGATTCCAGTCTCCTAATCATCTTTGTTGCTCTTCTCTGCGCTCTTTCTAGAGTCTCAACATCTTTATTACATTGTGGTGACCAAAACTGGATGCCGTATTCCATGTGTAGTATTACTAAGGCATTATAGAGTGGTATCAACACTTCACACGATCTTTATTCTATCCCTTTGTTAATGCAGCCTAGGACTGCATTGGCTTTTTTGGCAGCTGCAGCACACTGCTGGCTCATATTTAAGTGACCGTCCACTAGGATTCCAAGATCCCAATAAATTTTTCCTCAATGGGATTCTACTTTTCCTCAATGGGATTGTTCTACTTCTCTACCCAATTCTTCACAATTCTCTACAAGAACCTCTTATACATGAGTCAAATAAGGAATCGTTCAGACTTTTCTTAATTATTTATTTATTAGCCAGCTGGGTGACTGGGCCAGTCTCTCTTAATCCTCAATACACAACCGTTTGTTTAGCAACCTTTCGAAGTTACAACAGCACTGAAAAAAATAACTTACAACCAGTCCTCACACTTACAACCATGGCAGCATCCCCATGGTCACACGAACAAAATTTGGGCACTTGGCAACTGGCCTGTATTTACGATGGTTGCCGTGTCCCAGGGTCATGTGGTCGCCATTTGCAATCTTCCCAGCCAGCTCCTGACAAGCAAAGTCAATGGGGGAAGCTGAATTTGCTTAATGACTGCACGATTCACTAAATGGCAGTGATTCACTTAACAACCATGGCCAAAAAAGGTCATAAAATTGGATGAGACTCAATTAACAACCACTTTTTTTAGCGACAGAAATTCACGTCATAAGTCAAGAGTATCTGCATCATCAAGTTCTTTTTAAATTTCTAAGTAGGAGTAGATACTTTTAACGCCTCCTTCCTTTCTGTTGCTTCAGTTTCTTTGATCAAATTGTGTCCTTCAATCACAAGGACTGTACTACAATCCTGGTACTCATCCCCACCGGCAGTCTTATACCTATGAAATCACATTTCCTAGAGTAAGAATTATGTTCGTCTTGTGTATCTTCCACACTCTGAGCATTAATGTACAAAGGACGTTAACTTTTATGTTCTCAATTACATTTCACCGAGTGGTTTAATAGGTCCCATCATGGCAGCATTCCCATTCCCTTCAAATCTTTATTGGAGGTCTATAGTAAAGGGTTTTGGTGAGATGCAATCCGTTTTGTGCCAGCAATCCATCATCCAGATAATTCAGACCATGGTACCAGTAACCAGATGGCTCCCATCTGCATAATTTCCAACGCTATTCATACTCCTGCAGTATTCTTTTTTTTCCCTTTTCTGGTTTTTTTTCATAGACTTAAAGTATGAAAACATCTGCGGGGTGCCCCGTTTTTGAATCCTCTTCCTAGAGCTTCAGAGTCCTGCTGGTATAGTTGTAGCTGCTCTTGACAGTGCAATCGGTTCCCGAAATGGATTAGCAGGGAGAAATAATGGTAAGTTATAAGCTAAAAAATGGCAATTCATTGCTCAAATCTTCATACATTTTCTTCAAATGAAATTATGCTCTTGCACTTGCTGCAAATATATGCCAATTTTTATTTCAAGGCAATACACAAAACTTGACGCAAGCATTCTAGGTCATGCCCATAAACCACAGGCATTCGTCTTCACTTCTGTTTATTAAGGCATTCACCAAATAGGAACGGTTTTCTTTCCTTGCTCTCTTCTGAAGTTAGCTAAGCACCCGCTGTCAACTTAGAAGGAAAAGAGATTTGAGATTAAAGATTCCCCTTCTTAAATTTCCCTGCTGAACTCCGCTGCCAAGTTCCTCTTAGCTTATTCTGTAAAGTCTTACTCTCAATTATTCTTAATATTGTTCTGAAGTTGGACCTTCTCCATCTCCATCCTACTTCTTCCTACAAAGCAGGATGTTCATGGATGGCAAAGATAAAGCCGGACTACTAAAAAGCAAGGTGTTCGGAATCGAAGGACAGATCATCTTTCCCTCCCATTGCAATTCTTTCTCCAAAGTGAAACTTACATATTCATATATTTCACTAATATGAAAGATTAAGATCCTTTTGCAAAAATGCTCTCCATGCTCTCCATACGTAAGATGGGTCAAAAAGGAGACTGTATTGTTCCAATAATCTTTTCCTTGAAGACTCTCTGCCAACATCCCTTGAAAAGAAATCATTGACATATAGGAAAAACTTAACGCTAAACTCCAAAAGCAGTCTACGGAAAAACCTGTTCAAAGATGAGGATTGATTTCATAAACCTTAAGACTAGGCTTAAGATCTTGCTTCCACTTTGCACTCAGATGATAGCTTTGATGCTTCTACCAGGGATTATTAATGCAAAAAAAGAGGGGGGGGGATACTTAATGTCTCTACTGAAAGATCTGGATTTTTCACACTTGTTTACCAAGCAAAATTTAAGAAGTTGCTACAGTATTAACCTTTCAAGTGGTAAACAGCTCAAGGCCAATCTCTCCCACTGTGATCTTAGTCAGTCCTTTAGCTCTTCAAGGGAGGTCTTTCTGAAGATGCACCTCTTCTGAGAGACCTGGTACACAGCAGATGGTATGTAGTACTTCTCTTGTAGAGCTTTTTTGTGGAATTGTGTTGGGCCCTCACTCTCTCGGTGTTCAGAAAAAGAACATTTGTAAAGATACAACTCTTTCTCCATGTGTTAAAACATTAAACTGATACTAATGAAATATAAAGTTAACTATATTAATATTAATATTTTAAGCTTTTAACATTTTATACTTTGTTTTCATTTTGTTAGCTGCTTTGAGAATTCCCTAGAACGGACAAGAAATAAAAGAACCACATTCTCAATAATAACTGAATTAGCAACTGCGGTTTAATCCTATTTCCTAATCAGGATCTGATACTAATCACTTATTCCTGTTATGATCCATCAAGTCAACTCTGATTCCTGATGACAAGCCCCTGCACTTTTCTTGGCAGCATTTTCAAAAGTGACTTGCTAGTACTTTCTTCTAGGACTGAAAATCACCAGGCTATGCCTAGGGCAGAATTAGAATTCACAGTCTCACAGCTTCTAATCCAGTACTTTTACCTACCAGATGAAATTGGCTCTGTATCAGTGTATCACAGAAAATGAAAGGCACTTGTCACTGGTTCTGCCAACTGATAAAGAACAGCAGCTGTGGCTAAAAAAGAAACACTGCCCCTCCAGCAGAAAAAGAACCGCACATTTGATCCCCTTAGGATGAGTGTAACTTGGTTAAAACGCTAACCATCTATTCCTAGATTAGTCACTACTATAATCCCTAAACCATCTTGTATGTATCAAGACTACATCCGGCCTACGACTTCTTTCCTACTACTTTCTGAGAATATCAGTGCACTTAATAGCACTGCATTCTTGTCCCCAGGCTTTGATGAAAATGGAATTGTCTTTAAGACAATTGGAGCAGTATAGTTGTGGTGGAAGATAACTAAAAGGCAAGCTCAATATAGAGAGTGGGTCTACTCGTAGCAGGCTCTATCTGGATTTTGCCCACAGAAATTCATATTCAAGCAGGATTGCTTCATAGCTGAGCTCTCTGCTTTAAATGTCATAGGTATCTACAATATTCTTATTATTGTAATCAGTGCTGGACTGATTTTTATAGTCTTAAAACGTTAAAGTAGTAGTTGTATAAATACTTTTGGTGAAAGTAATTGCATCTTCTCCCCTTAGCAAAGTAGGCAATGTTAAAACAAATTCATAGTGATGATTTTCTAACTATAGTTTTATACTTGTTCCTTGGACATAATATTCCTGAGGAAAAAAAACATTCAGTGAACTATTCCAGCAATTCTCTGATCTCAAGTGTAAATTAGATCTAGGGATAGATTCATAGGTATGGTATCAAAATATTAAGGACAATTTTGAGATATTTAAATAAATCAGGGAAGCATGCAAAAGAGACATTCTTGTAATAATGATGAATTCCTTCACACAGACTGGCTACATTTTCAAGTCATGATTTCTATATATCCTAAATAATTCTGTCCTAGAACAACCGACCTCAGAACTGACCAAGGAGAAACAACCCTAGTCTTAATCCTAAGTAGCAACCATGATCTGCTGCAAGATATAATTGTTGCAGAAATAAGAAGATACAATAACCGTAATGCTAATGTATATTTAAATACAAACAAAATGGGAAACCGCCAGCAGGCTCAAACAGAGTTACCTTTGATTACAAAAGGGGGGAACCTCTCAAAAATGAAACTAGAAGGAAAAAAATTAAGAAAGCCACATTTCTCCATAATCTCAAAAAACTAGAAAACCAGAAATCTAGAAAGTCTTCCGCAGAATAAAAATATGTCAGCCAAGTGTAGAAAGAGGCCAGCCTTTCTAGCAGTATGCATGAAGCTATGAAAATTTAGAGGCAAGGAAAGGAAACAAGGAGAAATTGATAGGAGAAACATGCAAAGACTGGCTTCTGGAATTCTTTCTAACTTCTTCACCAGCAGTGGCCATAGAAAGTGTCTATTATTTATTCCATGTTACAAGATGGTGTGTGTGTGTGTGTGTGTGTGTTTCTGCTGTTCTTGGATTGCAATATTGCATATTTCTATGTATGTTTGCTTTGGGATGGACTGTAGAGTTTCAGTTCTGGGTTACATGACCAAGAAGAAGCAGCTACCCAATTTCCAAGTAGGATTTTTTTTTTCCTGGGATGTATTTCTCCACATCTCTAGCTGGATCCAGCTCGTTTTCAAGCACATTTTTTTCTTCTGCTATAATTTTTTTTTTCACCATAGCACATTTTAACCCATTCTGTTCATCTTCTGGAGAGTTATGCTGTGGACAGGTGGATGGACAGACAAGTTCAAACCTTTACATAACTTCATCTAACATTCCATTGGCTTGGAACAGACAGAAAATGTGCAATGAGATAAGGAGAAAGAAGAGGAAGCATTTAAAAGGTATATGACAAAAAAAGGGAAGGGGGGAAAATAAGATGATCTTTAGATGTATCTGAAGCAGAAACAAAACAAAACTAGGAAGGCAGTCAAACATTAAATGATAAAGGAAGGAAATATATCCTCAGAGAGGACATGGTAATTACCAAGAAGCTGAATGAATTCTTTGTCTCTGTGTTTACAGATGCTTGAACAGAAGCCGCTAAATTTTAGCAAAAAAAAAAAAAAGCATAGCAGAAACTAGCAAATTCAATGACCTGCACATTCTAAAAGAAATGAATATGCCAGCCAAGTGGACAAATATAATAGGAAATAATCAAGCAAGCACAGAGGTTAAAGGGCAGATAGATACCTGAGTCTGGACTGACTTTTTTCAAGGAGAAAGCAACCAAATATCTGAACTGCAGTAAGAAGAGAAAATATTATAGAACAATTTGAGAGGTTACATTGCATAATGATGAGAGCTAATTAAAAACTCAAAATATAAAATTTGAGCGATTATGTGTAAAGGATCAGATAAGAGGACATCCTGCAGATTATAGGCCAATTAGTTTAACATCTATTTTCTGAAAATGGGTACAGTTGTTTTTTTTTAAAAAAAATGAACAACCTATAATATGGAGGAACAAGCCTTGTTAAAGAATTGGCAAAGATATATCCTGCTTTTTTCAACAGGATGGAAGTGACCTGTCAACACTTAGATTTTCAAAAGGTTTTTCACAAAAATTACTTGTCAATAGTTGCTGCCTTTTTAAAAACTGGTTTTAGAAGAGCAAAGGATACAATAAAATGGACACATTTCTAAATGGAGGATAATAAACTGAGTCTCTCAAAGATTTGAGTTTTTAACTTATTCAGAACAGTTCTTGATTTAGGGTGAGCTGTCTAAATTTGTGGGCGATACTAAACCATTCAGAGTGGTAAAATACAAGAGTGTCTATAAAAAGTTCCAGAAGGATTTCATTAAACTGGGGAAATGGTTAGCTAAATGGCAAATGCACTTTCATTTGCATAATTGTAAAACGAAGCATGCTGGGGCAAAAAAAAACAAAAAACCCCAACCCTAAATTCACCTGCACATGGCTGGAACCTAAGCTTTCTACATTTCACTAGAAAAAACATCTACAGCATGCACTGCTCATCTGGGTACAGTTCTATCACCACAAAGAAAAATGATACAATTAAGCTGGAAAAGGTGAAAAGGAATACTATCAAAATTAGGGGACCCATATCACTTCTCTTCTGTAAAAGGGTTTGTTAGTCCTCGATTTGTAAAAAGATGACCGAAGAGGGATGTATTTGAGGTTTAGTTATGCATAGTGTGGAAAAAATGGACAGGGAGAAATTATTTTCCTCTCTTAAAACAGCAGTACCACAATCCAAAAAGTTAATTTGGAAGATTTAAAACAGATGAACGGAGACACTTTACACACCACATAATTCTGAGAAATGTATGTCCACAAGATGTGGGAAGAACCATTAATTTGGATGACTTTAAAAAGAGATAAAGCAGGGGTGTCCAACTTTGACAACTTTAAGACTTGTGGACTTCAACTCTCAGAATTCCCCAGCCAAGATTTGATATTCCTGGAGTAGAAGAATACTTGAAGGACAGGTCTTTTCAGAGGCATCTGGTTAGCAGGATGAGAACCAAAAGGTTGTTATATTCTAGGGAAAATGTATTTGCCAGCATCAACGCTCTCCACAATATACAACCTAAAGAATGCATTATAAGACATTCACTTAATTCAAGAACTGGGCCGAAGTATTTGGTTATCATTATTCATCTGTTTGAGGAGCAGCACAAAGACTTTGGGGATAATTATCTGACAGTGCCAATTTGCCCATTTTCCAGTAAATGCAGAATTCTGCTAGGTTGCCAGTTGCAGTTTGTTTATATGACAGCGAGATTTTGATTTAGTAAATAAAGAAAGGAGCACATTTCTATAGTCTCATATTATAGTCTCATTGTCGCTAAATGAATTAATAGAATTCAATTATACACGCTCCCCCAAAAAAACCCCACAGTTTATGTCCCTGAGATTCCTGGAGTTATCTGGCCCCACCACTATTCAATTTCTGCAATTATAAGGACATAACAGTGTTCTGCAATATGCCAAGTTCCAGTGTCATGTGCTTAAAGGTTTTTCAGATACCAAATTAGTGTGGAGAAATATCCTCTCAAAGGGAAAGAATTTAGAAATAAATCATTTTATAGTATTGCTTAAAGTTACATTAACTGAAGAGCTACTTTTACAGATCTTCCAATTGAAAAAAAAATGTCCCCAGAACTGCCAATTGTTATGTGCTTTTCACTGACTTACTATGACATCTTCAGCAGTTCATTAGTTTCAGGCTTCCATACACCTCTCACCAACTGTTCAAAGTTGGATATTAGACCGCCACCAGCTCCTGTAATTCAATACAAATTATTACATGCTTAAATTGGTTCAAAAGATCTTAGACACTCAATCCCACTTCTAGTGAGGACAACTGCAAATCCATCACATTACTTTCAGAGGCACAAGATAGGGCCCTTTAAGTTATAGGAAGAAATGAAATGACCTATTTTACAGTTATTGAAATTGGATCCTCAAATTGAGACTCTTTAGAAAGAATCCTATTTTGAGATGGAAAGGTTTAATCTTTGTTAGAAAAAAAAATGGAAGCAGCAGCTTTACTCTGAAGTCTAGAATCTGTAATGGCCTTATACTGTAAGAAATCAGTAAACTTTAAAATTAGACAGGGCTATATCTCACTTGGTGCAAATGAGGAGAACTAATTGGTTATAACATGAGACCAATGTGCAAAAAATAAGAACTTGAAAGGAGGCTGCAGAAGGACTGAATTTTTCTCAACCCTGTTATAATCCAATAGGCAAAACAGGTCAACAGGCTATTTTATGTCATGGAGCCCATTCCCAATGGACACCATCATCACCCTTTTCTTTCCCAGATTTCGTTTTCAATGGGAAAAAAATTGGGACTTCCCAGTACAAAAACAATCCATCCAGCCCAATTTTGCACCCAATACAGTATAAATCCTCCTTGTGATCAGCTTACCAAATGCAACTACCAGGCTGGCCTGTATCCTAATCCTACATGGCCCCATTTGGTTAGAGAACACAGTAATGAGTAGAAATTGCTTCAGACAGGAAGCTTTAGCACAGTGGTTCTCAACCTGTGGGTCGGGACCCCATTTGGGGTCGATCGACCATTTCATTGGGGTCGCCAAGCAAGGCTGTCCGCCATTTTTTTTGTCTGCCATTTTTTTTGTCCGCCATTTTTTTCCGGCGGGTGCCTTACCTCCCTTGGGCTGGGCCAGCTGGTGGTCGGCCTGCTCCGTCTCTGCCGCTTGCCAGCTACGCCTCGGCCGGCGCAGGGGGTGGAACCACGCATGCGTGGCGCTCCCGGGCAGGGAAAGTCCTCGACTTACGACAGGTTGGGTAGTCCTCGACTTACAACCGGTTTAGTCCTCAACTTACGACCGATTTAGTCCTCGACTTACGACCGGTTTAGTCCTCGACTTACGACCGGTTGGGGTCACGGCATTAAAAAGGTTGAGAACCACTGCTTTAGCAGATATAGTATTTGGAGAACTATCCTCAGTTCCTCTAAGGAAGTCAGAAATGGATAGATGTAAAATGCATCTATTACTGAAGAACTTTGAATCTAGTGTGCCCAGATTGTGTAAGAAGGACTGTTTTTGGAAAGATGCTTGTATACTTGACATCAGAGGCCATAAACACACACACATACACACATACACACATACACACAATGCTATATATTATTTTAATTATACCTTCATTTATATGCTATGCTCGCTTTTTTGTTGCAATTGTTTTAAAGCAACCAAAATTTACTTTAAAAAAAAATAGCTTAACACATGTAGTATCCTCACATACAAGTTAATTTTACACACATTTACTAGGCAGAACTTTCTGCTGAACATTAAACACAAAGGCATAACACCAGATATGTGAAAAGGCTCGTGGCTTTAAGTTCTTCAATTTATTTATATTCAGATCTAGATGTGAATTAAAATGTATATGAAAAAGATAAAAAGAAAATTAAGAAAAGGGATTTAATCAAATTAGAAGACATAAGGAAACTATCCACCATTAACTGAAAGGAAAATAAGACAATTTGGGGGGGGGAGCAAACTGTAAAGCTGGATTTGAGATAGAGAAAACTTGTTACTATAGGTCAGCAATGTTAACCATTGCAGCAGATTTTATCAAAAGGCTATGAAATAGCACCATAAAACTAAGACTGCATCTCTGGACATGTTGATGCTTCCTATAAAGGGAATTTATTTCTAATTAGCCATTTTCAGAGGGCTGAGAAGCC